>NW_018127883.1:6758005-6764359 GCF_001952655.1 Monopterus albus | reverse complement strand
TCAACCAGGTCTCTTTGACTCATACAGAGGGACACACTTTTCTTCACATGGCTGTAAGTGCATATGTCAGATGCAGTGTTTTTTTATCCTAAAGCCTGGTGTCAGAAGTGTGGGTTTGTGGACATGTTCTAGCTACGAATACCTCCTAGGGTTTGTGGACATGTTCTAGCTACGAACACCTTTTGGGTACTGTTCTGCAACAATCTGCCTGACAAGTATGTTCAAGACCGACTCTGTCACATTCTGTCACATGATTTGGCAGTTTGAGCATCATTACAGGACTCAGGTCATTGCAGCACAGCTGAGACTAACCATTTAGGAACACACCCATCACTGTAAAGCCATAAAGTTAAACAATTTGTCTTGACGGTCTTCTCTAAGCTCTGTTTTCCTCTCATTTGCCTAGCTGGCGTCACAAGCTCCTCATAGCACCTGCTTGCTTATCTCACACAATAGCACTCTATATGGAAACTGCATCCACTCTTTTCCATCTTCAGTTGTCACAAGATTTGGTGATTTACAGTTATTGTAAAAAATCAGGTGATTCACTGCTGGGGAAGGAACCTTTTTTAACCTGAGTCAGTCCCAGAGAAGAGGGCTTCAAATTGATGGATTTCAAAATGAAATAAGACAAAACCTAAAAATATCAAATAATGTAGTTTGCATGCAAGCTTATGTATCTAAGCACATAATCCTGTTGAGAGCTGCTAAGCCATTTGCAAAAGTATGAGTGATGATCCACTACACTGTTGTCAATTAGTGCAGCTGGTTGGGAGCATATTGACACCACAGGCGCATGTAAATCAAGTCCTGTATGTGAGAGACATTGCATGTATTTTACCGGATCAATAAAAGATTCATTAGCCAACAACAACCTTCATGTGGATAGGTGCTCCTCTTGGTGTACCACAGCTCTCAAAGCAAAACTGCTGTTTGTCAAAATGAGAGACTTCCACTGTGGGTTAAGTGGAAACATCAGGGTTCTGGTCAGAGCTACAAGAAGCACAGACAGGCTGCCTTCTGGGAGACAAGCATGTGTCCTGAAAGTGAAAGGGCATTTATTGAAGCAGGGCTGGAGGAATACATGTGGGTTTTACACAAAGGTCTGAAGGCGTGAAGTGAATAAAACCTTCCTCCAATCAGGCTGATGCTGGTTTAACTTTACTCAATTCAGCTGTCATTTATCTTTATCAAGATAAAAAAAAATAAAAAATCATGTTTCCATGTTCACAGGCCTTTTGGCCTCATTGTCTTCATCTACCCAAGAAATTCTCCCTCCTCTGACTCCTCCCATATGGCCAACAGCCTGGTTCTTAAGATTTTTTTTTTTCACACAAGGGCACAAAATTTCAAGTTCACTTGAAAACACAAGCTGGGGCACTCTGAAACGTGTTTCTGCTTAGTTGTTTGCCTCAGGCCTGAAAGGACTTAATACAAAGGAATGCAAAGTGAGGCTGCAGCATGACACACACTACTGTCTTCTGGCCAGCCCAGGGCAGTGTGCATGCAAACACCCTGCCAACACCTTGCAGTGAAAATTATGATGAAGCTCTTGGTCTATCCAAACTCAACAGGAACTGGACATGACTTTTTTTTTTTTTTTTTTTTTACATTATAATGTCATTCTGATTCTGCACAAGAGAGAGAGAGAGGAAAGAGGCAGAGGCTACAGTAAAGCTGACTCTAGATGCAGTGTTTGTGTGAGTCTTGTTATTCATTGTAATTTACTGTGAATTCAGTCGAACTCCTGTCTTCCATATAGGCATAACAAGCTCTTGTTTTATTCTTTTTAACACAGAGGCAGACAGGAAAGAAGGGAAGAATAAAGGGTGTAACAGCAACACAGGTTAACTTTCGGGTGCCTTTGGGTGACTGTAGGACTGCATTGTTTACCCCCAGCTCCTGAGAAGGGATTCATCCAGCCACCCAGTCAGGTGCTTATCTGATGCAATGGACCATTGATCACCTTTTACCTCTGTAATGAATCAACTCTCTGTTAGCTGAGTGGAGTACTTGGTAACCTAAAACTAACCTAATATATTGCTACTTTAGGTTCACTTGACCTCCACTTGTTGGTGTGCTCCTGTTTCAGATAGCATCTGTACTGTGTATAACGCAAAGTGGATCAGGTTCAGCTGCAGATAAAATGAGATGTTGCGTTTCATTTGAATTGCACTGAAGTATGTCCTTGCTTCAGAACTGTAGCAGTAAAAAGTAAAGACATGGTGATGTCACTTGAAAACAGAGAAACTGAAGCAATGATGGTTTCTTCTAGATAAACCCTGTTTCATAAAACCTTCTGTTTAAGAAATCCCACCAATTACTCTGATCCAACCCATCTCATCCTGAGAAGCTATCATGAACCTGATAAGTGACTTTTCATCTGGTCTGTAAATATTTATCCACTGCACAAATCCAAATTCCATTATGGGAGTAAACATAAACATATTTCTTTCATAAGCAGGCATATATGAAATTAAACTATGTAATGCTGACAAAAAAGTTCAGCTAAGTGTCACCATATGGTCAGTGGTGGTTTTGAGAGCTGTATTGTTAGTTTAGTGCGTGGTCTGTTCCCGACAGCAGCTTGGCTCTCATCAGCCCTTCATCTCCAAACACACTGCATGTGGTGATCCCTTCACGTCGGCCCGGCTCAACCCCGAGCTCTGAAACGGTTTGTAATTTGTCACAACTGTGTTAGTAATGAACTGATGTGCTTGGGGTTGTGGAAAACATCCATTCAAGGGGGGTAGGGGGTATGAAGGCATTGGGTTTGTCGTGGGGGTCAGTGGCACAACAAAAGACATACACTTACATGACTAGGCTTATGTTAACACTGACAACCTCAGGCCCGAGGGGTGCCAAGAAGTGGCAGAGCAGAAGACCGTGGACTTCATCCTTTGCATTTGCTAAGCAAATTATTTTTCTCTTCTGATGATGTGCAACATTTTCATATAAATATATGTTCATTTTGCAACTTTATGACCAACTGATGTAACACAGCTGTGCTTCAAGTTATACTCCCTTAGGATAAGGATAAGATTGGTTTTATTGTCACTCCAGAATGTGTTCTACATGAAAGGGAATGAAACTGGGCGCTAAGGTTCCAGTTCAGGTAATCAATAAGAAACACTAACACACAGTTAAAGATAAGTAAATAAACATAAACGTATAAAGTGAGAAGGACAAATAATAGTAATAGTTTTAGCTACAATTTGTGAGATGTGAGCAGCAGTTGTAAATGAGGAGCAGCACAATGTATGATGTCACTGCAATAATGTCAGTCACAAAGTGCCAGATTTATCAGTGTCAAACTGCAGCAGTGATCTGATGCAGTGAGGTAATAGTGAAAGTCTGACATTGTCTGTATTTTGTCATAGTCACCTGGAGCATTTTGTTTTTGCATAAGACATATTCAACAGAAGATCCAAGAACAGAGCACCTTCGATTACAATATCACAAGAAATACTGTATATTACTGCTTTTTAGGGGGACATGAGGATATGGCCCGCATTAAGATGCTCATTAGTCACCAGGCCCATTACTGGTTCCAAAGCTTGTGGCACCAAAATGTCTGCACACATAGCATCTAAGCAAATGGGGGATGGTGGAAGCTAGATGTCGATCCCTGGTGCTCCCCTGAGTCTGCAGATAGCATCATGCCAAGAGCAGCAGCAGTTAAACCCTGAAACCTAACCCCCCCACACATACAATGAAGCCATAATTTCACTGTATGCCACAGTGTGGAGGTATCAACTGTGTGGGGAGAGGTCAAGAGGGATTTAACAGTGGCTCCAAAAGTCCCATTAAAGGATTCCAGCAGCTTTTGTAGCTCAGATTGTCATTCATTTACCCACAGATAATGTGTTTCAGTGCAGGTCAGCATTCCACAGAATGATCAGCATTATCAGATCAATAACAATTACAAAATACCACCTTAACTACTGCAGTTCTGAAATTGAAAATGTGGTTTTGCCATCAGCTTGGAGAAAGTGCTTGTTGGCTTGCCCTCACAGCAGTACACTCAGGCGAGCCCCACCGATTCAAAAATGGGGAAAGAAGTAAATAGACTACCGTCTTGTCCTTCATACTGTTTTCACTGGAGCCCATCCAGTTGGCTTAATACTGAATGAAACAATGTGTCCAATGTGCAAGTACTCGTTCCTCAGCTTTTGGGCAGCAGGGAGGAAAAAGGTCTGTACACACATATTATCACTATTATATTATTTTTATCACTATTATGCACTATAATTCTTCCAGACAAAACCACACTCAAGAACAACAGTCCCAGTGTTGGTCAAAATGGTGTATTTTAATGCAGCCGGATTATTAAAAAGGCAATAAATTATACAATGGTAAATGGACTAGTCTGTTGTTGGACACCCTGGACAGTTAATGGCTTTTATGCTCTGTTCATTTCTTCATGGAAGGAATGTAACAAGGTGTGAATACAGCGCCAAGAATTACACAGACTCAACCTCCCCAAACCCCTTTCTCTCTCTTACCTCCCTCTGCACTGTATTCTCTTACTCCCATCCCTTGATTTTTATTTTTATTTTTTCTTTGGTTAACAAGTGACATTCATACAGGCAAACGCATGTGTGTCTACCTTACTGTTTTACTGTTTAACCATGAACATGCTGGAGTTTTTATTGCTTACACATATTTCACAACTTTTCCTGCACTGGAGCTAAAGGAAGACCAAACATCCTGCTAAATTTTCTCCCAGAGCATGACCTAGAGAGTATGCCCACAGAAAGCAACACACACACACAGGGTAGGATGTAAGAGAGGGGGGGCTCATATATCACAAGCACAAATTAAGATTTTTATTTCAACAGAGAATATTTACCATTTTAACACCTACTCAAATAAAGGGATTCCAGTCACAAAAGGTTTTTATTAATTATTTAAAACAAACGTATTGTTTTTCCAAAACAAATCAAACATTTTAGCCTTTTATTCCTCACACGATTAAACATCATATCAATCACAGTGGATGGCATGGTGTTTGTGACAGCCCCTCTTCACTTCACCAGGCTAATGGGAAATCAAATCTGGGGAATGTCTTTAGCTCATTGCTCATCTTCAGGATGCATGCCCAATTAAATAGATTCAATTTACCAGGCATGATTCATCCCGAACACAAACTCATATTTACTTCAACTGTGATTGATGAGGATCATTATGATGATTACATTTGGTCTAAATGTGTTTGTATGTCAGCCATCTTTGTCTTCACAAAGGGTGTCTGTCGCTCCCTTTGTGGCTCTCCACTGTAAATTCATTTAAATGTCTGTATGTCTGAGTGAAGACAAAAAAGGCAGTTCATAGTTTATTGTAGGTAAGTAGTGTGTATATTCCTGGTGCCTCACAGCAAGAAGGTTTGGAGCCCTCTTTGTGGAGTTTGCATGTTCTCCCTGTGCGTCTGCGGGTTTCCTCCAGGTACTCCAGATTCCCCCCACAGTTCATAGATATGCAGGTTAGGCTGACTACTCTAAATTGCCCATGGGTGTCAGTGTGAGTGGTTGTATCTCTCCGAATCAGCTCAGTGATAGACTGGCGACCTGTCCAGGTGTCCCCCGCCTCTCACCCTATGTCAGATGGGATCGATCTAGGACTCCCCTCACCCCAACCTCCTACAGGATAAACTGTTTAGATAATGGATGAGTGGTTTTAGTCTTGAGGCAATGGCCACTGACTGGAATTTGTTCTGAGCTCTTTATTACACTTATAGGTTTTCAGAGCTTTCTCACACCAAGGCATTAGTGTGTTTGTATTGTCCAGTGTTTATTTGGTTTTTGTTCTAAGTGTGTATGAAGAGATCCATGATTAAAATGCGAGAGGCAGTGAAACAAATGATGCTTCCATCCAAAGTTGAGTAACAAATTATTCCCTTCTATGACAACATTCAAGATAATTTATGCAGTGAATTCATTGCTTGCTGTTCATTATGCTCATTTTAACTTGTTTAGTTGTCTTGGGAAAAGACATAAAATTGGTCAGAATGATGCCCTAAACAGGACACATACAGTAGAGGGAGGTAGACAAAAACATATCTGGAGGCGTAACCAAGTTGGTCAAAACACGCACACACGGAACTGTACATAAACTGTGCTCACAGTAACCTTGTATCCTCAGGCCTCTTCAGAAACTGGAAAAGCAGCCTTGGTTGGTATCCCTCAGCTGAACAGTAAACAGCAAAATGACTAAAAACAGATGCTATAGGTTTTCATCTAGCAGCTAAAATGTGCATTACATGTATTCATGCAATAGTACAGTTCCCTACAAATGCAATTTTATATATATTTATATACAAAAATATATAAAATTATTTGAATAAATTATTTGATG
>NW_018127883.1:6726107-6757639 GCF_001952655.1 Monopterus albus | reverse complement strand
GGGGCCAAACCATTTAAAGACTTAAAAACAGATAAAATAATCTTAAAATGAATTCTAAAACACACCGGCAGCCAATGTAGAGAAGCCAAAATGGGTGTGATATGGTCCCTTTTGCGCCCACCAACCAGTAGACGAGCAGCAGCATTTTGGATTTTTAGGCTATGTAAGTGCTGCTGGCAGAAAGCAGGAATCCCACTCACTTGTATTATGTGGCATTCACGTGGACGGCAAAGTAAGAATTTCATTGTACAGAGAAACACGTTTCCTAACTGTGCATACGAAAAATAAACACTTTGACCTTTGACCTCATATAACTGAGTACAGTAGCACATGCACCGTGTGACCTGCACAGCAAGTGGAATCTCATTCTGAGCCAAAGGTGAATTGGTGTTAAACTGATATGGCTCTGGGCTCCCCTCTGCTCTGGCCTGGCAAGAGTACAGAAATTTTTTTTTTACTTTTATTGAGTTATTAGGAAATGAATAGCTCTAATGTGGATCTCTTATCAAATTTGTTCAAGTTAAAATAATGGGAGTAAAATGTACCTTTTGGGGCTTTACGCCCTAATGGCTCTACTTTGAATCTTTGGTGAACTGCCATTGCAGTTCTTTGACTTTACGATTTGGTAGGATTGTACTTCTGGAAAAAGAACAAAACATAAGCTAAATCAAGAATAGGACAGGAAAACAGATTAAAGAGTTTCCCCTAGCTCTCTGGAGCTGCTCTCTTGTCACTTGCATTAAGTGTTGGTCCTGGAGGAGTTCTAAAACTCCTGCAATCCAACTCACCACACTCATGGCCATGAGGCCTTGCTAGAACATAAAGCCATTTTACAAGGTGACATGACATAAAAATAAAGGAAGGACAGAGAAAAAAATGAGGTATCAAAGAAAAAAGAGGAAAACCTGTCTCATTTTCTCTCTTCATTCTCTATTGTTTGCACTAATATATTCTAATTGTGAGTGTCTGAGAGTGAATGTGTGTTCCTTGTGTTTTTGAAGCACTGGCTTGAATGGGTGGGCTGGTGAGCCGTTCCCTGTCTGCCATCACCCATGTCTACTTACACACACGCTGGGCCTCAGTGGGAATGAAGAGGGGATGATGGCTCTAACTGATCCTAGAGGGGCATGCACTTAACACTGCTGTAAACAACAAGGCCATTAGAGTGGTTCACATTCAGCTGAATCATAGAGGCGAAGGCTGGGGCACACCATCTGACTGACAGAGGCTTGTGGTAGTCATGTAAAGATTACTGACAAATAGATAAAAATAAAAATTTGAAACTTAGTTTATTGCTTTTATTACAGTTTAGTAAAATGTATTTTGTGTAGTTTTAACATCATTTTTTTATTCAGTGATAATAACTTTGTACTCACCAAAGTAACTGATTACATTAGTATAGTCAGTTAACAATAGTAATCATATTGTTCACCTTCATTACTTCTTCCAAATAATTCTGGCTAAACTTGTGGTTTGTCTAAATCTGTCTGATGGTCTAACTGCATGTTTCTCTTACCCATGTCAGACGTTTAGTGATGTTGCTGTGCCCCCAGATGTCAACAATTAACATGGTGAGTACATTATTATAGATGATAATGATGACCAAAACTAGGAGGAATAACATGCAGGCTATGTAAAAATTAGATTTGTCATTTAATTATGCTTCTTGTCTCCAAAGAAAAAAAGATAGATTTTTTTGGACCTCGTGATGATTCCAGCTGTGACTGCTCCAAGAGGAGTTGATAATCTTTTTATATATTGACCAATCACTGGGTTATATTGCGCAGGCCTATTGATGTGACTAGCTTGTTTTTCATCAAATTCTCTGAAGTGGTCTCTGCAGGGTCTGGGCTTTTCCTCTATTTGTTTTCTCTCTCCTTCGATAAGGGAGGCCTCAAGGATTCATCATAATGGCCTCACTCAGACGAATGGGGTACAGCAGGGCCTGTTCCAAAAGAGGGGAAGCTTAGAGATGGGGCTTACAGCTGTTTTTGCGTGACAAAGGTTCATATAAAAAGATTTTGGTCCATAATTTGCTTAGCTTGGACAAGCTCCAGAAAGGCAGAGGCATTTTATTATGTTGCAGCATTGGGGGATGGGGAACCACTGAAACTTGCCTCACTAAAGCACTCAAAACAATATGGTTCACATTTTTCTCCCTAATACTAAATGTACCATGAATTATATCGCATTCCAGTTGAATGGGAAAAACTTTGATTTCATCTCATGTGTAGCAGTGAGGATGAGATTAGCTATATAGCAAATGCTTTCCACAGACAAAATCTGAGTCTGACTGCCAGACTGACACACAGACTCTATCGATCTTACACCCTGCACCTCATTCCCTCATCAGAACTACTTCTCCTGCACTATATAAGTCTGGATTCAAAAGGTAAAGAAGCCCAATTGAGGACCATGTACTGTAAGTCAGGAGTCTGCTTGTCTCTGGGACTTTACTTAATTGTGCTTGCAGCGCCATGTAGTGTGCTAATCATTCCCACTTGTGTCTGCTGATGTCAGCCAGGGCGAAGACTTCCATAAACTTGTAATGATAGTCATCTCACACTAGTTGTTCCTTTTGTCCTTTCTTTCATCACTTGTCAAGGTGTTTAAAACCTGAGCAGGTTTCTGACTCCAATTCAAACATCATTATCATCGTCATAATAGTCCAGCACAATCATCAACAAGCCAGATCATATTTGTGGATTTATTGTGGAAGCCTGTGCAGTGAGGTTTCTAAAGCAGTTCTCTCCTGTACTCTGCTGCTCAGTGTGAGGCCACTCTGCTTTTCTGATCTTCAGAATTAAGGCTCCCAAGCCAAGGAGTTTCACCGAAGCACCCATGGTTTATTTTTGCAGCTTTTTGTGGTGTGTGTCAGTAAAGCCTAACTGGCTCAGCACAGCCTGGCTCAGTGCAGCTCATGGGGCAGTTCAGGAAGGGCCACTCCAGATGGTAGTTCAGTCTCTGCCAGTGAGAGGGTCTGAAGACCTGGCTGCTGGCCTAGAACCACAACCTCTGACAGCCTAAAGCCTCTGGCTCTTCCTTCGAAACCAACACAAAGCACCTTTTCAGGGGCCCTCTCTCCTTTGCTCTCCCCTCTTACTGCTCAGCCAGGGGTCAACCACCTCATGGAGCCTGGGAGGAAATGTATTCACAGCAGAAACAGGCTGAGGTTCAATGTACGGATTTATATTTTCCCAAATGGGACAGATGGATAAAACCAGACAGACTTTAATCGGTTTAGAGTCCATATATACATGCAGAGGAGGTAAAAGCAGTGTATCATTGATCAGCATCATATTGATTTATGACACAGAGTAAAACTTAATACAGCAGATTTGACTTACTCAAGAACCCAGACTCTTTCCTGGAAAATGTGAGAAACGGGCAAATGTTTAGAACCTAGAGGAGCTTAATACTAACCTGTGCATGAACCCAAAACTCACAGCATGTCTGAGTTTTAGCCTGCAGCACATCTTGAACTGGTTGCGTCTTTCTGTGCATGCACAATCTCCCTCAACTGCCACATTCTGCCCACACCCATCATTGTCTCTAAATGAGAAAAGTAAAAATCCATTATGTTGCAACTCTTCACTAGAGGAAGAGGCAAGGAGAAGGAGAGCTTTGAGGTAAGTGATTAAGTCAGAAGCTATAGCTATCCTGTTTTGCCTGGGCAGGACAGAACAGGCTCTTGTTGTGAGCAGACACACAGGTATAGAGGCTCGTCACTCACCGCACATGTTTATTTAATGATCTGCTTACTATAGAGAAGGAGAAAGAGAAGCTTCCCTCTCCGAGCCCCTCAAACTTTCAGCTCCACACAGTCACTTGAGCCATTTAAGTCAGAGACGAGCATGGAGGGAGATGAGTGTGTGTGTGTCTGTGTGTGTTGGGGGTGGAGGGCTGAATGACCAGAAAAGCAAAAGGGGGAAAAAAAGGGAGACACAAACACAGGAAGAAAAAGAGCCAACAAAACGCTGAAAGTATATTTGAAATTGACAAATTGAGGAGGGTGCGGGTGAAGGGAAATGAGCTGTGTCGGCATTCAGAGAAACACTGAACTTCTTGTTAGCTGGAAGGAGTGTTGTAGATGAAAAGGCAAGGAGGGTCTTATAGTGATTTATTTCTCATGTGATTTATATCCTGTCTGCCACCATGGTGCTGTCATTGTGATCATTGGTCATTTAGACCATAAAAACAGTCCACCTGATGAAGGTACGCGCCAACATTTGCAGCCGAGTACGCATTAATTCTCCTCCTGAACTTTTGTGGGAAGTTTTATTTTATTCATGTCATTTAGTGTTAGTGTTCTAAGTGTTAGACTTAGAAATGCTGGGGGGAGCACTTTGTTATGGTATATAACCAGGAAGATATTCATCTTTTTCTGAATTACTAAAAGTTAAATATTAAAATTTGAATGACTCCGGTTGTGACTGAATCATGTGTTTGACGTTGGTCTCCTCTACTTTAACATTTTAACATCAAGTGTAACCTCCCTTTTCAATCAATTCTAACCTGCTAACCTTCCAACTTCAACGTCCTGCTTTGTTCCTTTTGCACATCTTGCTCGCCTTTCCCCAGCACCAGTGTGCATGTGTGTGTTTAGGTGTGGACTCCTCCAGCTATGATGAACTGAACTGCCCTCCTGCACAATTTTACAAGCTTTTTTTATTGACCTGGGTCTGTGTTTGCTCATCACAATAACAGTACTGGAGTGGTTTACTGTCCTGCATATCTATATATATCTATCCAGTCTGTCTCCTGACACAGAGGCCAACTGAAGCACTGTCTACTATACACCTTTCTGTCCTCCTGTCAGTAATACACTGCCTATTTACTTCAGCTGAATGTGTGTGGTGAAAGAACTTTATTTCTAAATATGTCCATGCATTATTCTTCAGATTTTGGTTTGTAGGCACATTTAACATGAAATACAATGAAACAAGCCCACAGAACATAATAATGTAAATAAACTGCAGATAGGATGGGTGGACTCTCTGTTGTGACTGCGACTTTGTCAGGTGCTCCTGCAAACACAGCCGTCAGTGCAACTATGAGAAAAACAGATAATATACTGTCAATAAATAAATAACTTTTGCCATGAAATTAAGCCCATGACTTTAACTTGTGAAAGCACAATACTAAATTGTTGGTGTGCTGTTTTCCTCTAAATGTCTTATAGAACACAGCTTTGCCTTAGTCACATGCTCGGCCACAAGCCCAAATAAATCATGAGGTGTTTTGTTTGTACAGAAAATTAAAAAATATTGCCACTGGAAAACACGTCTGACATGTTGGCAGAACATTTTTAGCATGCATCAGCATTTATGATTTTTGTTGTCAGCAATGACATCATCATTGCAAGACAAGACACTGGGGAATATATGTGACCAAAGGGGTGACTGGCATCACTGGGCAGGGAACGTTAAGACCAAGCTTATTTATACAACACACCCAAAGCTGTAAAACATGCCATGTTTGCCCAGCGTAACAAACCTCGCCAGTGTAGGGTGCAACATAATTCTGCAAAGTGAAATTATATCAGTTAACGCTAACTCTGTTTCCTAAGCCCTATATCATTTCATGCTGGTTCAATTTAGAAGTGTAAGTTGCTTAAAAACATGAATCAGCTCTACTTGTGTTTAACTTATGAATGAAGATGTAAAAATTGTATGTTTTGAAAATGTAAACGAACTCAGTTAACTGAATCTGAGACAAAAAATCAGGACATTAGATATGAAATTGGCTCAACTGTTTATTCCCATGGAGTTGTTTGAGATTTGTTTTGCTTATACACGTAAACATTAATACTCAGTTTAAAGAGTCAATTCTTCATTTGATATAAAAACTTACAGCTGCAGCTGTTGAAGCCATTTTGCAGGTACATTGCAAACACAACACATGGGGCTGCTCCCATGGAATTAATTTGTTAAAGTGAGGGCCCAGTGCTTAGTTCACAAACAATAGCAGTCTAAACTCTGCTCAAACTCTTAATTCCCTTTAAACAATTTAGTTTCAGCTCTTCTTTTTCCATTAATTACACTCCAAAAATTGTTACCTCAGACCTTGAGACATTGCAAAGTCGGAATATAAACCAAGTAGAGGTGGAATTTGTGAATTACAATTGCTTAGACACAGTTGCGCCATTTGCAAATGTTTAGAAGATCCCATGGTGCAACAAATCGCACACATGCACAGCTGTCCCACACACAGACACAGACTGGGCTTGTTTATCCTTCCATGCAGAACCAGACACGGTGCCTTGCAAACCCTTAAACACAAGTAGACCCCTCCCTCTCATAGCCACTGACCTAGCCATGAACCATTCATTATCTGCTTCTCAGTGCAAATGATAGGTTGAGGACCAACGCCTTGAAAGATACATGCTCTCAGCCCACTGGTCAATGGCAAAGAACTTTATCTGCTTCAGATGCAGGACATTAATACTAAGAGTACTTGGAGGTCAGGGACAAAGCTGGAGTTAGGTGAAGGAATCATGATATGGATTTACCTGTGGATTTGGTGGTCACTTGGCAGCTTTTTAAAGTTTAAATCACCTGCTAACTACACCCAACAGCCTCCTACCCTCTGACCCCTCCTCCTCCTCCAATGGGGTTGCTGGGGTTTTATCTGCAGTGGACGTGGGCTCCTCTGTGGTCTTTACACAAACCCTCATGTTGACATTCCAGAGGACCAAGCCTTGTGCAAACACATCAGGCCCCACCAGATAGCTAGGCGAGGGAGGACAGGGCTAGGACGAAGGACGCTGCAGAGGAGGACTAGGAAGGACAGGAAGAAACCTGAATCAGAATGAAGATCAATTTTACCACCAAAATGTCGGGTACCCCAGCAATTCATCAGTCTGTCACATTGCCAGATGGCCTCAGGTATTATCTTCTGGCAAATGAATTAGCTTGTCATATTTTTCTTGAGCAAAGGGCTAACAGTTGCACCTCACATACAATTTAATGCTTTCACATAAATTGTAGTGTCCCTCAACTACTTCCTTGTCTTCCTAAAGTCAATATTTGAGGGTCACTGGGTAATCTTCAGGGCATTAGAAAACTGTGGAGTGGAAAAAATGCCTCAAATGAAAAAGTTAATTTAGGGCTTTGACTGAGTGTGGTGGGTTGTGTTTATCAGTGGAGGGTAAGAAAGTGTCACTACATGAGTCCTTGTGGTATTTGTATGAGTTGAAAACTAATTAAATACATAATAAGAATTCATTCACACTGCAGTAAATATATGACAATGAACCAACAATATAACCTTTTATTTTGTCAATAAAAGTTAAAGATTACATTTTGTTGGAAGAAGGAACTCTACATTATAATCTCTTTTGTAAGGTGATTTAAATGTTTATGATCTAAACTCATGCTGTAAATCATATCATTTTATTACTGGTGTGATAAAGGAGATGATAATCTGTTTTATTTTGCTTCATATTACCACTTATGACTGAGGTTACCAATAATCTATTTAATTACCTCTACAATGCTGTATAAAGAAGATAATGTATCTCTTGAGAGAGCATGCTGCGGTCTAAGATGGGATCCATTGCATTATATTACTGACGCCAGATAAAGTGTACTTGTCTCACATAAATACGGTGACAGCTCTGAGTGCATTTTGTCATGATGGAACAATCTAATCCACTATTTGGTCTCCATAGAGTTCACCCCTTCTTGCTCCCTGTCTGTCTGCCTACAGCACAATAGACAGCCATTCTGATAAAAGTATGCTAGCACTGATATCCGGCTGCCTTTCTCTCTACTCCCCCCTTTAATGAGGGTATACAGTTCTGTGGCTTATCCTGCTACTTTTTCTTTCCAATCCCCCTTCAATCCTCCAGGGCTATAGCTGCTTTCTTTCCCTCTCATTCTATAGAAATAGAGGAATGTTTTCTGACTGACTTTTCCCTCTAAGCCCTTTTCAGGTTCCGGAGACATGAGGGGACACGTCTGCTGGAGGAAGACTTAGAGCTGCTGTGTGTGTATGTTTATTCAGAACAAGTTGAAGCTTGGTAACAGATTTATCTTAAAGAACTATTTTTTTAACTTAATATAGCCACCTTGGCAAGAACCCGAGCTCTCATGTGGGGTGGTTTGAGTGTACTGTACAACACCTATATGCTGTAGAAGTTTGTACAGACATCCATGTCCCCTGTACATTAATTATAATAGTTTTAATGGTTAACATTTCATCTAACATCATCAAGTCATCAATTTAAAATTTTCCAGTATTTTGGTTTATAATATATATCTTTAAAATTACTGGCATTCTGATAAGCTTCAGTTGTTCTTTGTGCTTAATGCAAATTAGGAACTGGCGTTGAATTATATAAATTATACCAATACAACTGTTACTTTAGAAGCTTTACCTGATGTCAAGGCCTGTATATGTTGTGAGAACATTCTTGCTGCATATCATATGCGACTGCTGTTAGCCTACTAAATACAACCTCATCATCTATTAGCAGTGAAACCTGCTAATAATATTAACTTTGATTAACTTAAAATCAGATCAATCACTTACTCACTATGCTGAATTAAATCGGTTTTGATAAAAGAATGAAAAATCAATTGGCTAATCAGAGGAGCCTAACAAAGATTTTCTGTCTAATCAGTGTTAGACAAATCGGGATGTAAAGCCACAATATCATGACAATGATGAGTTCTCTGTTCATTAACCATATTACATTGGCTACATGTGTGCATTCAGTAAAAAATAAAAGCACACAAGCAAAATACTTTAAAATACCTAAAATACACTGAGTACTTTCTGCAGTAATGACAACTAAGCCAACTAGACAATATCAGTTACTAAAAAATATACATTTAGCTCAAGGGAATGTGCAGTTTAATGATAAGACATACTTCCAATTTATAAAAATAAAATAAATTCATCCAGCTATCTCTCTCACTCACTGAAAAAAATGCCCAACATCCTACCTGAACATCTAACACAGTAACAGAGATTACGACAAGAGTATTTTTCTCATTATTTATTTCGCAATTGTTCCAAAAACACTTGCAAAAGAACATCTTAAAGTTGGTCAAGTAGAAAAAAAAACAAAGAATGTTTAATACTTTGTTTTTCACCTTACAATTCTGCCATGTAAATTTTGAGTCTATATTTAGTCTAAATCAGAGAGCGAACTGCTAGTAGGCATTTCCAGAATTTATTTCTTTCCATCATATATAAATATCCAGAAATCAAGCTCATTTCCTAAAGCAAAGCTAAGAAAGAGTTAAATGACTGGATAGAAGAGATTAGCTGACTATAAAATATACAGTTTTTAAAATTTAACTTAATATTCACATTCATATATAAAACTTACAAAACCTGGATCTTCCAAACTCACTAAAAATAGTTTTTTTTTCTGTTACTGCTGAAAGATCATTTTAAATTACCATAAATTTAATGGACTATTTCTGTATTATCAGCATCATTAATGTCATAATTTCTGCCATACTCTCTTTTGTTTTTTTTCCAGATTTTTTGATTCATTTCAAAAAACATAAGTCAATAAATTAACATGCTACCTCAATCCCTGAAAGCCAATACTCAACTGTGTTACTGAGTGAGATTAAGACAGGTGTTTGTGTATAGTAAAGTGTGTATTCATGGCTGTGTGTGTGTGTGTGTGTGAAGAGAAATATAGGACACTTAACCTCTTAGCATACCTGCCTACTGGTGAGCACCATCCCTAGGGTAGGGATGGTGGCGTTATTTCAGAGTCCATACAAAAAATTATACATTATACTGTGTATTTTTTTTTCTTCAAAATAATTGGAAAGGTTTATCAACTGTAAAAGAAATGCATCAATATTACAAAATAAACAGGAGAGTAGTTTCTACATGTGCTCTTCTCCTATGCCTCTGTTTTGTTAGTCAGAGCTTTGTCTCTTAGTCCTTTTCCTATTACTCTTTCCTCTTCTTTGTTTTCAGTTCACATCGGTCCATACATTCCTCCAGGAGCAAATAAGTCTTGGAATGCCAGCCACTGGACTCTTGGGATCTCCAAACAATTAACATAGTCGAATGCAAAAAAGGAAAAAAAAATCTCCAGGTATAAACAGGAGAACCAAGATTAAAAGTCTCTGTGTTTAGGGGGGTTCCCCAGGAAAGTGGGGCCCGCTCCTGTCCTTTAAGACCTCATGTGACTGTGTAGTGTATGTAGTGCATATGCATGGCAGTATGAGTGTATAACAGCAGCACTGCAACCAGCCCAGCCCCATCTGGATCCATTAGTCCACTGGAAACCAGAGGGGTGATGGGGTGGCAGGAGGTTGGGGATGATTCCAAAGAGGGTGCCTCTGCCATATGTTTTGGGACACTGAGGGGGAAGGCTAGGGCAGGGCAAGCAGGTGTAGGGGCGGTGAGTGGGAGTTCATGTTTTGACGTTTCCATTGATCTGCTGGTACTTGGGGAGGCAGGGCTCGTCTGGTAAGGGGTCGTGCGAAAACACAGAGTCGTCGCCGGAGGAGCAGGAGCTGCGAGTGTCAGGGAAGCTGGAAAAGAGAGGGTTGGGTGAACTAATTTACCCTCAGACACAAATTCATATGCAAAAAAAAAAAAAAAGACACATCGAAGGAGCGAAAAGTAAAAGACCTAGAGCAAACAGGAGAACATAAATATAGTACAGAAACCCAGTCAACAAGAACAGGGACTTTCCAGAGGAGGGTGGGGGAGGTGGAGGAGAAGAGTATCACCTTCATTATGATATTTATCTAAATCATACCAACTCACCCTGTAAGGATTTAAGAAGCAACTGGATACTGTATAAAAATATTTGCAAGAATAATAGGTAATAAACTGAATGTTGGGCTGCTGGCTGATCCAGCAGAGTTTGAAGATAGCAGGGTTGACCTAGTTATAGTTTTGGTCCACTACAAAACCGGGGGAAAAGAGAATACGTGGCAGAGATCTGGAATGTCAGTCTTTACAGCATCCCCTCACATCACTCTCAAGTTCAGTCCAAACAAATCTGACATCTCACACCGAAACATCCAGCATAAACTTTATGGCCTGGAAAAAGTAAAGGCGCTGGCCGAACATAGCTCTCAGCCCCCCAATAATTATAAAGATGAACAAAGATGAAAACCCCAACAAATCCTGCTATTAATTTTTGATTCAGTCCAGTTGACTGAGGCGCCCCTTTGCCCTCATCGTATTCCATTACTGGGCCTAGTTGTGAGAAGGCAGAGTTTTTGGGGGTTTCTAGAAAATGAACACTGGCTTCCAGTTTCCTAACTCAACACGAAAAGGCTCACATTACTAAAATCTTACACATCTGCCAGCGGTTTTGCGGCAGAGGGAAAGGGGAGGAGGGGGGAAAGAAAAAGGTGCTTTATTTCATTTCAAAAGTTCAAACCCAAAGTTGAGCTTTTTGGCATAAATTCATGAAGTTCCAAATCCAGAACATACGAATCCTTACAGCGTTCCATCGATGGCCTCTTTTCAGTTCAACACGTGGATATCACACAAGACAGGGAGGGGAATGGAAAGAAACGTAGGCCATTGTAGGGAGTGAGGCATGGATTTCTGATGATTGGGCAACTTCACTCAGCTGTAGCAGCCATGTTGGGCCTGTATCAAATCCTCCAGCCATATTTTTTTATCACCATTTAGACCTTGTTTTAAGCAAGGTAACTGCTAATGCTCATAAAGCTTTCAGCAACATTCAGCTGAACCCTGCATGCACTGGCAAGAGCCTGAATTAGTTTGGACTGAGAAACATGTTACTGTGCGGAGGAATGTATCATATTATTCTATTTTGTTATGAAATTCCAGACTCCAATTTGCCAGGAAATAATCAGGTTTGTGTAGCATGAATTCTGACCACCCTTTATCCAGGAGCTTTATGGAATAAAAACATGTGTGAAGAAGAATGACAGAGCTGTACTCACCTCGTTGGTGCTGAGGGTAAGGATGCGATCCAGATCTTCTACTAGCTGCTTGAAGGTGGGTCTCTGGGATGAGATGGCATGCCAGCAGTCTTTCATCATCATATACCTGAGAGAGAGAACATTAAAATTAGTTTACATAAAGTACAGGAGCATACAAAGGGAGAGAACAAAAAAAATTCACTATTAACTCTCTCCAAACTCAAGCTGTGCCACTCCTCGACTACCTTGTCTTCAAGTTTCGAAATCTGCCAACTGAAATGATTCATGTCTCTGGACATGTATCCAAGAATAAATCAAAATAGAAGCGTTCTCTGACACCATCTCATTTTCTTACATTTTGATGGCCTGCTGCTGATCACAAACATCCCTCCCAGTGCTTTGAATGTCTTTTAAATATTTATGTGTCATGCACTGCTCTCTACTTTGTTCGCCATCAACCATCTCAGTGTGGCACCATTGCAGAGCTGCGCCATTGTCCACTGACTGCAGAGACTCATTGTGAATGAAAGCAGCCGGTCACAGCTGTGCAGAGACCTAACAGAGCAGTCACAGAGCTACAGAGTAATAGATCTGATGGAGACAGGGTTAGTACTGAGTCCGGGTATAAGAAGGAGTGTGTGTATATGAGGAGCAGTTTGGTTAGGGAAGATGCCAATTTGGCAGAGAATAGCAAAACCTACAGCTCATTGGTGCAGTTGCCAGGCTTATCCATGCGATGGCCCTCTTTGAGCAACTTGAAGAGCTCTTCAACAGGAATTCCAGGATAGGGTGAGCCCCCTAGGGTGAAGATCTCCCACATCAGCACCCCAAATGACCAGCTGGTAAGGCAGAAACAGATATATAGTCATGGTAAACAAGAATGATTCCTAAACAGCAGGACTAATATTTATGTAGCCTTGGTCAAAGTTTGGAAACGACTTCAACAGTATGACTGCAGCGGTGTCAATGCCCTCTTTCTGTCAATGGCTTATGGCGTGAACCCACTCCCAGTTCCACTCTGGCTCTGATCTCAATGATGGCTTTTGTGCCTGGCTGGCCAGTGACACTGACTGGCATTGTCCAGTCACACCCCACCAAAACAAACAGTGGATGACCCACAATGGACAAAAGAGATGGGAGAGGTCCAGAGAAGGCTGGTGACTATTAACTATTTACTACTTCCTCATAACAGTATCCGATAGTTAAATATTAGTGATTCCCTACTGCTGATTTCCATCATTTGCCACATGTTTGTATTCAAGATTTAGAGTGTCTCTAGTGAATCATTCCTGCGCTGACAGCGAGCTCAATTCATGTCCACACAAAACGGTTCTATTATAACACAGGGAGATGCTTACAAACACTAATGTACGTGTGCATTCATTCAGCTGCGGGTCATGTCAGTGGGCCATCTAGGCTGGTAGGTGTGGACGAGCAGGTTGGGTATTTATCAGTTCCTCCAATTTATTTACACAACCGGCCCCAGGTTTGCTCTCTACTCTATCACTGTGTTGTATCTCTCCACTTGTTGACACGCTCATCTCTCCTTTCTGTGCTACTTTGTAACTGTCTCTCCGTGCTTGGTCTGTGCAGGTTTGTGTCCACCTGCAACTAACCGTGACTCACCAAATAAACACACACACCAACATGCTCCGGGTCACTTTAAATGACCTGGCATTTGACCTTACTAGAGTATTGTTATGTATTCCAGCCAAGTAGATACACTGAAGAATTGAACCATTAATATAAATGTGATTCTATATTAACAGGTTCTATATAGTGGAGTTATTCATATCTCATTACCTTCATATATCTTAAGCAGTCAGGTTGTACATTGCTCTGCTGCTTAAGTTTATGATACTGACTGAAATATAAATGTCAGAAAACCACTCAATACATTTACAGACATCAGTGGATCTGATCAAAACATAGAGATTCAAGGCAGTGAAACATGGTGTAGGAGGAGGAGCTGAAGAAAACCCTTTGCTTTCTTGTTGAGGGGGAATTTAATCCCCTCCCTCATCCTTTGCCTCCACCAAGCCTGGCCATGATACCGTCTCTCTGAGCTTGAGTGACAACTCTTAACTCATACCTACACCAGCGAGAGCTGAGTCCCCTGGGCCCATTTGTCAAAACAACAAGCAGCGAGTTTCATTGGAATTAATGTATTCATTTAATCTGATGTCATGTATGAATCGCTGCATATGTGGTAATGTCTGAATTAAATCCACCAGCCTCAACCTCCCCGAAACCTCTTCTCATCTTGCCTTTCCCTCCATACACCGTGTAAAAAAGCCAATTAATAAAAGCGAGAGATGAAATGTAATTAGCAGCGAGCTTATGGAAAGGACCACCACTCAGTGCCTGCAGCCCCCCATTCAGCTGCCTGTACTCCTTGAGGTTACTGATTGATGTTGTGCTATGAAATATGAAGGGCATGTTATGTATACATGTTATTTATGTACACAGACACAGGCAGTGCTCAGTGGATGAGTGTTGTTTCTGTGAATGATTCATAGACCGACACACACACACACAAATCTCCTATCCCAGGGGTCAGCGTACCAGGCATGAATCTAATTGCCACATAAACTTTTTGATGCATGAATCTAGAGCAGAAACAAGACTGTCAGAATGCATAGGACTCAAACACCAAAAAGAGAGGGGTGCTCTCCCTTTGTTCTGTTCTTAGAATGGGTGCTCTTGAGCTTAAAAACAAAATAACAGAGACACAAAGACGGGTCAGCAATTCTCATACCAGATGAATGAAAATAGGAATGATGGGGTAAAAAGGAAGGAAGGGGAGGCTTATTTTGATCATGGAACAGCTCCACATGTTCAAAGTGTTACTGAATGAGGAGAGGAGAGTGAAGAGGGATGGCAGGGGGTTAAAGGAAGAGGAGGGTGTAGGAAGGATGAGGCCCGGACTGGAGGGCTGCAGCATTGTGGTGCTCAGACATCTGTGGAGGCCCAAAAGGAGGGGGAGACTTCCAAGCTGAGCTGGAGGAGCGAGGGCTGGGGCAGTGGAGGAGGAGGTGCTGGTGGGCTCCGGGTTCCTTCCAGAGCCCTTTGAAGCCAGTCAGATTAGTAACACAGCATTGGCTACAAGTCTAGTGTGAAATCCTCACTTTTGCTGTAGTCCGGTCATAGCTGGCCCCCTGTAGTTAGTCACCCCCACCCTAACACTTCCCAGTGCTGCACCAAAACACCTCACCCACTCCCTGCTCCTGTACTCCTGAAAAACAACCCAATCTGACTCCAGGCCACAGATAACCAGCTGGGTTCCTAATTAAATCTCACAAATAACAGTTATGATCTATTTTACTGTATTTTAATAAGATTGCATCACCAATGTGTGTAAGTGGATTCTGTATTAAGTATTTGTGGTTGTAGGACACAGAAACTTACACATCACTCTGGTGTGTGTAGACCCGGTCAAATAGTGCCTCCGGAGCCATCCATTTAACCGGGAGACGACCCTGCAAACACAAACAGGTGAGAGGTAAAAGAAAATCTAGATACATACCAAAGCCAAACTCCTAAACTCCTGGCCTGATCTGCATGTCTGAACTGATTCAGCACTGGGACTTCTCATTACTCCTGGAAAGGATGATATGTGCAAGCAGCCTGGGGAATACAGTACTAGAATAGCAACTGTCTGGGAGGACGATTTCCCAGAGGAACATTTACATTGTTAAAGCAACAGCGCTGATAAACAGGGTCACAGATAAAGGAGAAAGTTTATCTCTAAGAGCTATTAAAACACTGGCTGGAAAGCTAAATACAGCTGACAAGGCGACCTTGGTCAGTATCGGTGTAGTAGCCTAATGGTATTAATGGTATCTCACCAGGCACTCTGAATTACTAAATGGTGGGATAACACCTAAATAAATTCTTATGAAACAGATTTTTCACCTGATGCGATAGGGAAATAATACTAATAATAACCAAAAACAAACTTACTACAACCAAAATTAGAAATATGAAAGAAAAATTGTAAAAAAACACGTAATATATAATATATAAACAAAATCTGAATTAGGATTTTTCATTTCATTCATCATCATTTTATAAAATCATTTAGTATGCATCTATCATACTTTTTCACAAGGCAATAAATAGATATTTAACACTAATAAGGCCACTGTGAATTGTTCAATTTTTATCAAAATAAAAACAAAAGAAAACGAACAAAACCGCACCACTGGAGCACTACAATGATAGCTCTGTTTAAATCATCATCACTGTCGACGCAGTCATTGTCCTAATCACATTACCATCAGCATAATCTCATATTGTTGTTGTTGTTGTTGTTGTCAGCCAGTTCTCAGCATGATTGCGTATGCAATGAAAAGGAAACCATGCATACTAAATGAGCATTTGTAGGCCATGCTGCTCTACGGTGGGAAAGAAAGACACTACTGGATCACTATGGCCATGTCAATTATGTTTAAACTGATTCCCTCTCACTCTCTCTCTTTCTGACTAATTGAATAAGTGTCTGTCGAACCAAAACAACAAGAGACTGAGAGATAAACAAGGAACACTCCTCAGAAGTGCCACATTCACAGGCTGCCTGGGAACTTGCAGCTTCTGCCAAGACACCAGCCAAGGGACAGAGTGAGACAGAAAGATGGAGAGAGGGAATTATTAGAGAAAAGAGAGAGACGAGTGGACTAATCTCACACTGCAGATCTCAAAGACATTCCACTCCCTCAAAATGCTCATCTCTCAATGTGTGGCATGCAGGTTGAGGACTCACATTGGTTGTCTTTTTATAGTAGTCAATGTTGTGGACATCCCTGGCCAGGCCAAAGTCGGCGATCTTCATGACATTGCTCTCTGTGACCAGGACATTCCTGGCTGCCAGGTCTCTGTGTATACACTGGCATGGAGAACGGAGAAAGTGAGAAATGGGGTGGGAGAAAAGGAGACAGCAGACGGGAGGTCACAAAAGTGGGAAAAGTGTGGGTAAGAAAGAATAAGACAGCTACCTCTTTCTATACATACTGTAAGTCATCTCTAGAACAGGGGTGTTCTTAGTTTGCAGTGGTGTTCAAATGTCTGTTGTGGGTGTAATCATCCAGTTGTTTTCTTTGCATCAGTGTGCATGCATGTACTGTGTGCATGTGTGTACTTGTATGGTCAGCAGTGTGAGCACTGGTTTGGTCTTGGGAAAGTGAGCAAAGCCTGGTCCTGACTTGTTCACACTCCTTCAAGGGGCTGTGTGACGGTCAGGACTTGGTATTAGGGTTTAGGTTAGGGTCGGGTTTGGGCATTTAGTTATGATAGTAAAGGTTAGGCTATGGGGCTGGGGAATGCATTATGTCAATGGGTGTCCTCATAAAGATAGCTATACAAACACGTGTGCATGTGTGTGCGTGTGAGACAGTATGTTCAGTCACATTCCAACAGTGAGAGGGCGCAGCGGCCAACATGGCTGGCCCCTCGTTGTGAAAACTTCACAATCCTTCTACACAGAAGAGTGTTTGTCATGGATTGAGGGACAATGCAGGAACTGGGAAGGGGGTCAGAGTGTGTTTTTAGCAGAAAATATTCCCACAGTGACACAGAAGCAAGCTTCCTATGTAAAACCCTTGTGGATACAACACATCAAACACTGTGTGTACTGGCACAGAGATCTGCCTAGGTGGCCAGCAGGGGGACTGGTGTGAGAGCAGTGTGTTTGTGTGCTGTCCTCATACCTTCTGTGATGCTAGGTACTCCATTCCCCGCGCCACCTGGTAAGTGCAAGAGACCAGATCTTTGAAAGTAAGCTGTTCGTCTGAGACACGGGCGATGTCGTAGGAGTATTCCATGCCAGGCGGCCTGCGGGCTCGGAGGTACTCCCTAAGGTTGCCTTTGGAGGCATACTCCACTATGACATAGAGGGGGCCTGCGGCAGATAAAAGACACGTCACTGTTTGAACATGGAGCAAAACTCAGAGTGAATTTTTTATGAAACACATGAAGAAGGGGCCCATCTTATTTGAATGTTAACACTTTAAATCTGCTGCTTGCTTTGATAAAATTTCTTTTCAAAAACATGAGGAAGTCTGTATGAGAGTTGTGAAAAGGGGCATAATTGCAAGTGGGCTGTAGATTATATCTTTTCATTCTTCACACAATCACGACTTCACCGATGTCCTCAGTCTTAACTCCTCTTCATGTTCAGTTAAAATCTAGTCTCTTAATATGATAAACAGCTTCTAGTTGCCTCCAAAAAAGATGAAACACCTTGGCATACACTACCTGTCTGATGTGGTCTGATAACACTTTTTATGAATTTGTTTGAAACATGCACAAATCATTTGTACAGCATTATACAAAAAGTTAACAAGGCAGCTCATGTTGCAACGCTTAGTACTCCACAGTACCTACAAATAATAAAAATGTGTTTAAAAAAGTATATTACTTGCAAAAAAGTATAATTTGAATCCCTTCTTAAGACAGTACTGTGTGATGTTGTGTCCTGTCCTACTCACCATCTTGTGTACAGGCCCCCAATAGATTAATGATGTTCTTGTGTTTTCCAATCATCTTCATCATTTCCATCTCTGACACCAGGTCAGACAGATCTTTCTCAGTGGCATCATCTAAGAAGAGACAAAGTTGGATTGAAGGATGTGATAGGGAAAAAAATTCATTATCTGCTCCACAGGCTCCTTTTTCATGGGGCTGATTGAGCCAGGAGAGGGATCCAAGCAGTCAGAACGGCGCTGCCTGCATTCCCCTGCACCGTTACCTTACCGGGAGTCATTCTAAAGAGCAGATTTCTATTGTCAAGGTAGGTCCAACAGCCTGCTGCTGTACGTGTTCTAACTCACCACCCCCCACACACCCAGTGCTCTCTCCTGTTGCTTTCATTAATCACAGCCATGCTGCTAGTGTGACTTACCTCTTTGTGTGGGTGCTGACTGAGCTCCAGCCAGCTGCTGCTCTGGGGTCAGGTATGTGACCACCCCTTACCTTTACCTACTCAACCCGCCTCTCCCTAACTGTCAGTCAGCAACCACCAATATCAAATAATAATGACAGCACCGGTCTCCGCCTTGTTCTTTGCTGAACCTTCACTGGAATATAAATCAGCTCTAAAATGTACTTGGGCTGCCCTCAAGACATAACAAAGCAGTGTGCATCTTATCCCAGTGGTCAGATTTTAAGCACAAGTCAGACGTTTACCATTACAAGCTCATTGTGATTGTGCATGAGCAAGAGACCCACTTACCTTTCAGCATCTTGACAGCAACAGTTACAGCCTCCTTGGGTTTGTCTTTATCAATGCCCAGGGCCTCTGCCATTACAACTTGGCCAAAACAGCCTTCACCTAGGGGCTTGCCCAGGGTCAACCTGCAGCCACCAGACAGCAAACACAACAGGGGAACCAAGAAAAAACAGACAGGAAGTTGATTAGCTGCTGAAACACAATCTAAACAGTATCAACTTGATCTGACTATGGCATCATTTCATTCCCTGTGCAGAAATAAATAGATTAAGTATGAGACTCAGAGAAGGGAATGAAACCAGGCACCAAGCCAGTTTCCCAACCTCACCCTGTCTTTTTTTTAAACTAGGTTGTCCTCTCTGTTTCAATCAGATTGTGTCTGTGTGAGTGCTTTGTTGGCGCAGTGACTGCAGCTCGTGCCAGGGCAGTAGGTAGGAAGGCAGACATGGCAACGATAATCACCTGATAAAGCTAAGGAGAGGCACTCATTTCTAAACTGTTTACCGTGCGTTGGCCTGTTCCAGTATACACTCTTTACAAATCGTTACACAGGGATAAGGTTAGCCTCCACATATTATCTGTGATGGATGGAATGCTGGCTTTGTGTGGCTACACCAGATGGAAATGTAATTACTATTTTATTGTTAACAATGTCACAATAGCTGGTGTGATAAACTTTGTGTCTAAACTATATCACACTAATTGATATAGCGAAGGAAGTACACTCACAAACAGGCTTTTTCCATCACATCCACCACTCCTAAATGAACCCTGAACTAGCAGTGTACCCCAGTGTTCTTTCATTTGATTGACAGATGTTTGTCCCACCCCTAAGGCCCAGTGTCCTGGCTATGTAAACACTGACACTGTGTGCTGCAAAGCCTAAGCCCTGAGGCCGGTGCTCTGCTGTAGTAACACAATTCCCTATCTGTCCAGATCAGATGTTCATCAGAATGCTATTCTGCACTACTGAGTTTAGCATTGCATCAGAATAGTTTTTTCCACTGATGAGTGATTTCAAATTTTATGATCTCAGCTCTTTTTACAACCATTTTAACAAAAGACAGACATTCATTTTCATGAGCTGGGATTTTCCATTTTCGTTCAGACCCAGAGACCTCAGGTGGGTATTAAACTACTCTAACCTTTGCTGTCCTATTACTTTAAATCCACCCTGAAGCTTATCACTGGCTGCAACTGTGACTAACTGAAATCTCAGTGGTGCTAACTCCTCTGGTATGAAAATGAGCAAACACTCCTAGCCCAGACATGTAGATGAAATACATGAATGCTAACCACTAATTAGCATGGCTTTGTTGCTTACCATTAGAAGCATGTGTGTATGTGAAAGTGATATAACAGCAGTTGTAATGATGAGGCAGGGGCCAGGGTGGCAAGTTCAGGTTACTTTACTTGAGCAGCAACAGATGAATCATTAGTCTTTAACTAATGATTCATCTTAGCCACCACATCCATTATTCACCAGTGACTCATTACTGCCTGCTGTCCATCATGACCATTTAGCAGCTAATATACAATCAGACAGATGCTCACTGCATTGTAATATTGGTGTTATCAGCTACTGTAATATGCCCTATTAGTGAAAGGTAGTTATATAGGGCATTGAGGACAAGAGCCAAGGATATAGCACTAAAATGTTTCATGCACATTGCCATGCCATGTATTATATACAGACCCTGAAACCCAAGTGTATTATAAGGACCACTTTATTATGAAAGTGGCCCCACATATAATTGTTTTATTGAAAATGAAAAATGCTTAATTATGTCAATTTTATTCAGGTACTGGATAAAATTGACATAATTAAGCATTTTTCATTTTTTTTAATGTGAGATTTGCACTTAGAGCTAAGTCATAATTACTATTAATGCAAAGCTTTAATTTTCATGAGTCACTGAAAGCAGACAATCACTTAATCATATTTTCTTAGCAACAAACTCTACCATATAGTTTAAACTTGTTTCTGAGGTAAATTATCCCACAAAACTGAAACAGACAGTCCTCACCTGTCTCGAGCAAATTCCCAGAGTGGATCCTCTGGAAGGTCGTACTCAGGGATTGGCTCGTCGTGTGCAGAGCTCCGCCGTGTTGTAATGCGTACCAGAGGTGTACTGGAGTTCATAGAAGAGCTGGAGTCTGAAGATACCTACAGGAGGAAAGCAACTGGCTGATTACTGCAGTCTGGGCTCACAGGTCAAATAGAGCTCCAAGACATCACCAGAGGAGACCCAGTAATAAATGTATGCTTGACTGATTGTGGTACTTTTACTGAAAGTAACAATAATGTCGGTAAGTATGTACATTTATGAGAATATATCCTTACTTTCTATGGTTAATGCTGTAAAATTACAGCAGAGTCAATTTCAGAGATCATTAAGAAGTGAGCAACAGCAAGTGAGCAATCATGGAGCCTCCCCACTGTCTCCGGGGCTCATCTCACGTTCCTCCACTGTAACCTTACCTTGACACAGGAATCAGTCTCTCCACAGAAGGTAAGTCAACACTTTTCATACTTTTTGGAGCACAGTTTTTGGTTTCCCTTGAGACAAAAAGTAACTCAGGCTGCAGTTTCATGCAGCAATGCTCAGTGCTCAGTGTGGCCTTCAAAATGAGGCTGGAGGCACAATATTTAAAATATCAGTATATGCTATGGTATGTAGATTTTTTATGTATACAAAATCCAAGTAATAAATATTTTTAAAAATGTATCAACCATGCAACTTTTATTATATGTTTTCATTTATGGAAATGATCTAGAGTTTGTTGTCTTTGTATTTCTGCAACATGTCTGCAGTGTGTATGTGTTTCTCCTCTAGGGGTGTTAGATGTCTTTAGAACTCTTTATCTACTTTCTGTTACCTGGCGGCGCAGAGGGATCTGTTTGCTCAGTTTGTGAACTGCTGGTTGGCCCCCGAAGTCAGGTTTCTTTGCAGTGTTCCTCATGCGGCACATCACCACAATCCCCACCATGCAGGCAATGAGGAAGACACCCGCACAGTATATTCCGATCTCCACATAGTCTGGGGAAAGGGGCTCTGGGGATTTCTCGACTGCTGAGGAAAGTAAAGGGGGAGCAATGAGATAGAGATCAGGCAAGAAGAGTTGGAGGAAGACACTCAAACACACATATGAGTGATACACTTCCTTTGAATAGACACACGGTTAACAGGCAGATGGAGACAGATGCTCTGGAGATGACTTATGACTTAAATGTAATCACCATTGGTGCGCAAAGTAAACAGAAGTGATTTTGTAGCATCCTCCTCTCTCTTCTTCTTCTCTGGGGTTTTTTTTTATCTAACAGCCTTGTACAGTGCCTAACAGTTTAAACAGATTTTAAATTTTCAAGCAGCCAATACAGCCAAGTCTCCATATGTTTGCATTCTCTGTTAATGTCAGAGACACGCGAGCTCAAATACAAACACGCCCACGGACGACGGAACAATACACGCTTCACTTCAGATCAGAAACAAGGGAGAGCAGTGTCCTTTGTGGCTGTATATTGCCTGTCAAGGAAATTAGTAGAGAGTGTGTGTGTATGTGTGTGTCCATAATGCAGACCACAAACAAGGTTCTTGTGCGGTCAGCTCAAAGTGAAGCTACATGTAAGGATCTTTCTCCTGCCTGTCTCATACTGTATCTGTTGCACAAAGAGAAGCCACAGTCTTGATGGCGCCATCAGTGCAGATAGAGCACGTCGAGGGCAATAAATATTACATATCACTCCCAGAGGAAATGGCATGCCTGTGATCATTATGCTATGTTGTTTACAGACAAAACAAAACTATTACCTCATTACAACATTACAAGACAGGGCTGCTGAGAGCCACAGACAGCTGACTACTCTCACTGATCTCATTTAATGGCCACCCTACTTTCAGCTAGAACTCATCTGTTGAGCCTGGAGTGAACATGTACAGACACTGACAAAGTTTTATGCATCTGATACAGACAAAAATAGCATAAAACAAGTTGATAACTGAGAACAAATGGACAAACATTCACATGCATGAGTCACTGACTAGGAAGAAGTGGAGAGTTTTGGCCCTGAAAATTGAGAAAGTCAAGCAAACTTGAAGCAAGCGTTGAGCTTTACCTTTCGTTCTTTATTTCAAAAAGAAATGAAGATCGATTAGGCAATTATCAGAGGCAAGAAAGAGGTGGAGATCATTTTATAAGTTAAATACATGTGAAAAAAAATCTCACATGCAGAAACAAAGCGTGGCACTGAAAGATTTTCCCTAAGGAGTAAGAGGGAGCTGTAGCATAAAGCAAAGAGAAGGCAGGAGACAAACCCTCCCCTCCTTTTGGAGTCTAGAGATGCTGGAGCTGCTCTGGGAGCTCCACCTCCATCTCAGAGTTATAATAACTCATCTACACACTGCCCCATTATCTACTCAGAGCTTCCAACAGCTCACCAATCCAAAGAGTATTATAGAGTATATGGTCCATGATCTTATTTTACATTTTCTTGAATGTTAATCATACTGGTTCATCACACTAATTGCTTCAGACTCTGAAGGGACAACTTTGCCTCCCATAATGGTCAATGAAGTGACATAATTCAAGCATTTAAGACAAGAATAAGAAGAGAAAATGAAAAAGAGAGGACAGTATACAAGTGTATATACCTGGAAGCACCGTCAACCAAGCAGTGTGATAGGAGATCCCAATAGAATTACCCGCCAAGCACGTATACTCCCCAGCATCTTCAAATGTTACATTGGGCAAGGAGAGAACTTCTATCTCCTTATCTGTAGTGTTAACACCTGCAGTCTAGGAGACGAAGAGAGGAGAAAGAGGAAAATGAAGGGGTGGAAAAGAAGAAAGAAGGTTGGAGATAAGAATGGAGGGGGAATGGAAAGAGAATGACAAGTCACAGAGAAAGATGGAGTAGGACAGAGAGAGAGAAAGAGAAAAAAATGAGACCCACAACACCAAGAGTGAAGTTAGAGTAGCTGGATGGTGTCCATCGTGGAGGTTCCATCTAAAGCAAAGGATTTTGGGAGTATCCGTGGGAGAGGAGGAGGAGGAAGCGTCATAAACAAAGACACAAACAGAACCCATTTTGCCACTCAAACATGGGGAAATGGAGACAAAACACCATAAATAAAAACCCCAAAAGGTTCCCATCACCAACACAACCTGCTAACAGAGGCCAGTCCAATCCAAACATTGGACTGGACACATGCACAGAGAACATGGAAAACACTGCACTGCAACACCATACACCATCTTGACACAGCTTGCAAGACAGAAAAAGATGTGACAAAAATTTAAGATAAGACAAAGTCAGATGCTAGCTGTGACAATTTCAGTGTGTAGGTATGCAGGTCAGACCAGTGTTTCCATGGCTGCACCAGTCTCAGCAGCTGAAACACAAGGGTCTAACAATTAGAGAGAGAAGGTCTGTGAGCCCCAGGACCACCAGGAGACCACCAGCAGAACCATCACAGCACAGCAGGTCAGGGACGAACCCCAGAAAACCACACTGGGAGAGAAGGAGGGTAGGTGGGGTCAGGTCTTGATGGTTACCTGGGATGACCGTCAGCCAGCCTGACTGGCTGGCCTCCCCTATATAATTGGAGACTTTACAGATATACTCTCCAGCATCGTCCTCCGTCACATTGGTGAGGGTGAGCATCTCCACATCTGAGCTGTTAATGCCTGAACGCTGCAATCCACATATACACAAACTTAGACATTAATATGTAAAGATCAGACAAATAAGTAGAATTAATCAGACAGATATGCCAACATCATGACTACAGCTACTGTATATGGATCTGCAGGAGAGAGGGCAGATCAGGAATCAGCACCAAGAACAAACATGGAAAAGACCTATCAGTTTATAGGGAAGGAAGTACAGTATTAGTTCCTTATATGAGCACTGAGATTCATCTGAAGCACCTGCAACCACTGGCAAAACAACAAGAAGAAAAGAGGGAAGGACATGCTTCTAACATGAGAATACATCTCAAAAAGAAGAAATGTCAGAATTTACCTTCAGCACTCGGACGTAAGGGTGTCCGTCGGGGCCATACTGACTGCCATTCTGAGTAATGTGCTTCAGCCACTGGATATGAGGCTGGGCATCGCTGTAGACCTTGCAGACAAAGCGGGCATCCTCTCCGACGTGTACAGTGGTGTTGGCTGGTAGACCAGCCTGGAGAATAGGCCGGTGAGGGGATCGTTCTGTTGAGGGTGAGAGAAATGTTAGTTTGTTCATTTCTCACTTATAAATATGTTGTCTTGTAGGGAGTTGTTTCAAAAACATGGTTTGTCTTTAAGAATCATATAGTCAAATCCGAAGCTTTTGGGATGTGTGAATTCTGTGAGAGAGTTTATCTTTGCAAAAGCAGAACTGCATGTACTGTGAGCGTGAAAGTTTCCCAGCAACCCTGGCAGGTAAAATCATGACTGCTGCCTCTTTCTTATCTCACAAGCATTTAAAGGCTTTACACAACACAAAGAAAAGATGTGGAGGCATGTATCTCTTAAAGACAAAGAACTGTAGGTGGTAGAGGAGGACTACCATACAGTGGGGTGTATATAGTGAATTAAATAAAGGGGTCAAGCTAAATAATGTGCCCCTCTCAAAAAGTGGAACACCTTCATAGCATCCCCACATCTCCAGCTATCTGCATTCTTTTACAAGCAAACATTTGGACTGTGAATCCAAACAGAGCAAGACCTCCTGAACAATGCTCCCTTTCAAACAGTGCTCTGCCTGCACCACCACACCGAGGAGCCCACCAACCCCCACACTGACAGCAAAAATCCACACTCACAAAATGACATCACTCAGCCCAGGGCACTGCGTTGCTTTTCCAAAACAAAGCCTTGAGGTGGATGCAGTGGATTTGTTTGTGTGTGTGTGTGTGTGTGTGTAAGGTTGTGGGTGGGTCACTGGGGGATGGTCAAAGGATGAGGCTGAGTGATGAAGGCTAAGGACTGGGTTTAATAAGAAGGACTAAAGACAAGAGAAAGAATTGGGGGTGAGTGAAGGGAAGAAAGGGGATCAACAGATGGAGAGTGCAGAGACTAGGAGGCAGAGACTTCTTCCATATGTCTGCCTGCCTGTCTTCCTCCTCCATCTTTCTGAAATCTGTCAGATCAGATGATTCCCACCCCTCCTTCCTGCACATTCCTAGGACTCGCCTTGTTTACTGTCTGTCTACCCCCACCCCACCCCACCCCCCTCCATCCTTCACAAACCTTCTCACCCTCTCGATCTTTCCAGAGCAGGAGCTGGTAAAACTAAAATCTACCAATATGTCCCTTTGTAAAAGTTACCAAATAGAATACTATCTGGGATTATATACATTTACTAGAACAGGCAAAAGATAAAAAGTGGTCCTCTATTAAAGCTGTGGACATAAACTGAAACTGAAATAATCCATATAGAGGTTTCTTGGCAACACAAAGAACTTTTGGTCTGCCATCTTTTAAAAATTCATTCTAAGCTTTGTTAGAGCTGATCCAAATGACACAGCTGGAGCATGTAGAGCTGCACAGCTGACAACTCAGACCAAATCAGAAAATGGTTGTGTGATTCAAGAAAATCAGGATTATGGAGAAACCCCATAACAGTAACTCGGTCCCACAGTTCTGATTGAAAGAGTTGACTGTTTTGACTCCTCATTGCTATCTCTTTGTCATGTGTGTCTACTCATGGTGGATGTCCAACCCTTTCTCCAGAGGCCAGCTTGAAAGAGAAAAGGCTGGCTCCTTTTAGTTTTAATGGCTGATCCTACAGGTCATTTGGGCAGAACAAGACTGATAAGGCTGTCTGTTTCTGTCTCTGTTTCCCCCCATCCCCTCCCTCTGTCCACCCCACTGTAAGGGAGCAAACTAAAGGAGGAGGTTGCAGGGGGCAGTGGCTGTGGAGCCAGACATGGATGGGGTTTACTGCTCTGCAATAAAACAGAACAAAACGCAGAAATAGGCAGTCTGAAGGAGAGCTTTAGCTAACTCCAGAGGGGAGCAGAGCAGGGGGGCCTGAGATGGGGAATGTGTGGACCTCTGTGTGTTTGTGTGCATGTGCCTATGGAGTCACGGTGCAAAAACACTCAGGTATTCAATCTCCATCTGATATAATGAAAATAATGCCCCTTATTACCATGGAGACACTAATCAAAACAGAAGTATGTAATTACAGAAGGTCTATTCAGGACAATGGTGACACTGGGAGAACAAATCTAGATACAGCACAGGCTACTGGAGTGACAAGTGGCCCCTAAACGTTCTTCTGTAAATCAAACTGCTACAGCTGCATGTCTGTCTAAGTCGTCTGTGGATTATTGACTAACCTCCAGAGGGATAACTGAGCTCAGACAAACTTTAATGTGTACCGATTGCTTGTAGTGATTCCAGTGAAGCCAAAGGAGAGCGGACTCACATCAAATTAAGGGCAAAGTTGCTGAACACCCTCACATAAACACTCATGCGCACATAGACCTACTATCTTTATTCCACTCCCCTTGTTGTCCCCGCTGTCCATCGATTCTGCAAACAAAGCATAAAAACATTCTTTGCTTTCTGGGCTCCAAAGGTCAAAGCGAGGGGCTGACTGAGTTGGATCTGAACTCCCAGTAACAGCGCTGAGGCCAGCACTCTGTGTCCTCAGAGAAAGGTACTAAATGACCATCCGCTACCTGTTTAAGACCTATTAACACCTGAGCTGACTTTGAAGGGTCAGATAAGCCAAATGGCATAGACACAGAAAATATATTTTTCCACTTGCACCTTTTGGTATTAAGCCATTCAGTTTGATCTGTTTATATTTTATTAGGTTGTGATTCATAAATCATAAAAAATTGCATTAGAAAAATCGACAGTGTCCCTGTTACTTAGAACATTCAACACTTCACTCTCAGCACTTTCTGTGAAATATGTCTTCAATAAAAAGTAGTTCCAGTGAAAATGTTTTCCAGTGAAATTGTCCCTTAAAAATGGAAACTGGAAGCTTGCTTTACTCTTCCTGGACTTAAGATGGGTGGGGTTTTATGAAGAACAAAACTACCAAGAAATCCTAGTATGATGAATCCTCACCCAGTCATTTAAAATATAAATCATTTGACTAAACACACACTGACTAGATATTAACTACATTTACTATTATTATATAAATGAGTGAAAACTACAATAAAACTGCTGACATGTATCTTCAGTGTACACACACTTGGAAGCGCTCCTTGACCCGCACCCACAGTGCACCTGGGCAATCAAACGGCACACACACACACACACACACACACACACTATCTTCCCAGTGAGAACTTTTTCCACTGGCCTCCCTTTCTTCCAGCTCCCTCTCCCTCCATCTCTCCACACTTCCTTTATTGGACTCACAGGTGCACTATGAGCCCGAGTGTGTGTTTTGTGCTTGGTACTGACCTACTACGTCAAGGGTGTAGGTGTGGTTGATGGCTCCATACTCGTTCTCCACCAGACAGGTGTAGTTACCCTTATCCGATGGCACCACGCTCTCCATGATCAGGGTCCAGTGCTGGCTTCGCACCTGGATACAAGAGGCAGGGGTTTCTTATTATGAGCAGACACACTGATACACACCAATAAATACAAAAACATGCAGATGACTTTAACAGCTTATAAAGATCATAAAGAGCTGCAGCTAAATGAGAATAATGAAAATAAAACATCAAGAGGAGATTTGACTGGAAGCATGAAACAACAGATCAGATGCAGTGTGCTGGAAAACAGGCTTTCTTTATTCCCATAAGTCAGCTGCTAAGAAAAATATCACACTTTCCTTTTCTTTTACATTATTATCTTTCAGTCATGTTGAGATTTCTAACAACAAGACATGCCACACAGGTTTAGATACAATTTTTACAAAACTGAAATAGACAAATACCCACAATGCCTCCCTTATTCTGGGTAGTAAACCCCACCCTTTTAGCAGTTTCAAACACACAGTTGTTCATAATTTGCAAAGGTTGCTTAGCCTAGGTGTGGAACCCACAGGTGTGAGCTAACAATAGTGCTTCCGTCTACATGCTGAAGGGAGACTGTAGCTACTGCTTGTACAGGCCTACATTTCACACAATGGAGGGATTATGCCACAGGGCTGGGCTCAGGTATAGCTTTTGTTCAACATTTGTTGACAAAAAGAGAGAAATGAGCTGCCTGCACTGTATCATTTCCATGACATTGTGCTTGTTTATTATCTGCGCTGTAATAAACTTGCTGAAAGCCAAAGGGAAGCCACATTACCAGCTACTTCAGTGCAAGCTGCGCTTAAACTTTCCTGGCACGGACATTTTTTTCCCCATTTACCGGCGGTCATTAACCAGGAATCCTAGACTCCTTCAGCATCACTGGATTGTTTCATAAATTAATTTAATAACTGTTATTCCATTTGATCACTACGGCTCTGGCATATCTAATCAATAATGCTACTAGTTTTGAGAGACAAAGAAAGAAATTTAGGGGCAAAATAATAATGTACAATCCAAACAGACTCCGTCATGGGGTAGAATTCATCACGTTTAGAGTACTTGTAGCTGTTTTCAGGCTTTTTATACAAAGAAGAAAAACACAGCGTCAACAGTTCTACTTTCCCATGACATACAAACTCAGGTATTTTCAGCACATAAAAATGAACTCAGATTATTTATCAAGTGTGTGAGTTTTTTGTGTGTGTTGAAAGTGAAAGCTGTAAGTTGACAGATGACATGGAATTGAAGTGATGATTAATAAATGTATTTTTATTCTGATCCTTCTAAGAACTGGGGTACACTGGGATTCATTTAATTTGAAGTTAGATTGGTTGTCTCTATGCAGAATGTGTAAACAAAGAGTTACAAACTCCACAGCATATCACCTCCTTTAAACTTTAATCAGCTCAGGAGCAGTGTTCGTAAATCACATTTCATAACAATAGAATCACAACCTGGAATCACATACTAGTCTCCAACCAGAGCCAGTGGGACCAGTTCTCCCTGACTGAGTTACCTCAGCATTGTCAGCTCATTTCAAACCTGATGCTACCTACTTTCTCTATACATTACTGTCTAGAGGCATTTAACCCTTAAGTCCTGGCTTAGGTTTCTAATTGTTGGGGGTAAAGAACCACTTTGAGTTACACTGAGAGGCTCTGCAAAGTATCCTGGTGAGAGGAGGCCGCACGGATGAGCAATTCCAATTTCACACCAGAAACCCTGCCCTCATTTCCTCTTTCTACTCTCCTCCCGTCACTCCGGTGAAGGGTGGAAATGGGGTGAAAGAACAGCCAGAGAACGACTGGAAGAAGAAGGCTTGTAAATACATTCACAAAATGGTCAAATTTACTACAGCACAGAAAGCAGTAAAACACAGTGGAAGGCAGTGAGGTGACATCTGTAATAAAAAGGTATAATGTATGACTGTTTATCCTACCTTATACCCTCCCATGCGGTCCTCTTGGCGGAAAGGTCTGTTGTTTTTAAGCCAGCGCAGCGTGGGCGGGGGGTTGCCTCCTGCAGCACAGCGGAACTTTACGGTGTTGGCAGCTGGCACTGCGTGCAGCTTCTTCTCCATCTTTGCTGACGAAGTCCAATAAGGAGCACCTACAACCAGAGGACAGTTGCTGTTCAGTTAGGCTGAGATTTCTCAATCACGTCCTCAGCATTAACAGTCTGGCTTGAGGGCCTTGGACCGACTAAGGCGGATTTACATGGAAGCGTGACTGCAAAGGAGCCAACTCTGAGCCGTTCCTAACACTCCACACTCACATACTGCATTTAAATAAAAACACACGTTCCCTGGAGGCTCAATGGGGTGTTGCAGAGTGGGGAAAAACATCAGCTCCGAGGGGGGAATGTGCCTGGGCGTTGCCAAGAGGGTAACTAGACCATCACATTCAATTTCATCTCATTCCACTTAACAGTTTTTTTTTCTCCCGCCACTTCCTCCAATTACCATAGCCTCCCTGTATATCTGCCCGTCACTTGAATAGATATGGATGGCAGGGTCAGTGATGCTTTTCACCCATGGAAAATCATTATGTGCCATCAGGGGAGAAAACAATTGTTAATGTTTGACAAAGTATTTCACAGTTCTCAACAAAAACTTTGGCTCAGATTTGATCAACACTGAACTGTTACGATTTTTCCTGCTGTTTTTTTTTCTCAGAGTGTGATTGCCTAAGCAGATGGGGCTCAGAGGGGAAGAGAAAGTCAAAGTCAACAACAACAACCCAAACGGTCCACACCATCACTTCCTTTCTGTGTAGCAGGAGTACAAGCAGCAGAGGGAATATCCACAGATACTGGCTTTAGCAGTTCCCTCAAACATAAGATGTCCAATCTGCATACTATCAAGACACCTCTCACAATTTTCTCTGACACGCACAGTCACTCATACTTGGATAGATAGCAAAGCCAGTAACT
>NW_018127883.1:6645471-6726081 GCF_001952655.1 Monopterus albus | reverse complement strand
AAGTACTCAAACTATAATTAGTCATTGCCCCTTTCTTCCTCCTCACTCTCACTATCACCATCACTATCACTATCACTACTCTTCCTGTAGTTTCACCTCTCAGTCTTCTCCTTTTCTCTCCGTTCACTCTCCCTGTCATCAATCTGTCCCTTCAGACAAAAACAGATGAGGTGGAGACTGGCCAGTCATGCGGCTGTCTCTCCAAAACGAGTCTGACCCCAAGCTGCCAGCCAGGTCAGAAGATGAGGTTGGGACATGAAAGGTGAGCGGTGCTGTTTCCCATGCTCTCTGTCCAAAGAGGCAGCACTTCAAACGAGATGACCCTCAGACCTCTCTCCAGATGAGGCCAAATTTTTCATTGGTCCAACTGCTGTGGCCTCCAGGAACTCCAGCCGCCCCCAAAGTACGTCCGGATCCCCACTCATGGCTGTTCATCCTAAACTCGCCTGGGGTGAGCTGAGGTTATCTAACTCCTGCACTATGATTCCAGTTCCTCTGGAGAGCTAAATCCAGCAGCGTCCCAAAGTAGTTTTTCAATGCTGAAATGATTTCTTGTTAAGCTGTGACATGCTTTTACCATTTAACTATGCAAACTGAACAAGACAGATTTGTACACTGCTTTAAAGGAATCTTTTGTGTAAGAAAAAGCTGTCTTCAAAATGTCAGTTTTTCCTGAGCTAAAATATACTTTATGCATGTTTTAGTTTATCTAAAGAGATTTTAATATGTATATTTATTTATTCTCAACTTACACAGGAACAATAAAAACCTTCCAAATCCCCCAAGTTTGGAGATACATGATCTTCATATGGTAGTGATGTTAGGAAAATTAAATGTTTCTTGGCAAAATCTATAATGCCAGATCCTGCATAGCTTTATTTTGACACAGTCTAAGCAGATAGACTACTCTCATCTTTTCATGATGGCAGAGTTTATAAAAGCTGCAGACAACATTAAATATTGATTACTCAATGTGCAACAGTCAAAGTCCAGAACCACTGTTACAGTGTGAAAAATGTTGGACGAGAGTTAATCGACAGTGACAGAATACACTCGCAGTTGTCATCTCATCTTGATTCAAGTATTGCGAAATCCTGTTTGGCTTCCTTAAATATGTGACATCACCACCACCCACTTCAAACAAGTGACTTGAGGTCAGACAAAATAAAACAACAGTGGTGAAGTAGATATAACTAGTTAAAACTGTACACAATTTTGTAGGATACATGAGTTTTTTCATAGCATTATGACTTTATTCTCATATTCAAACAAATTTCTTTCCTTAAAGTTTTCTCTGCTGACGAGGGAGAAACACACTGAACTCTCTCTCCCTTTTCTGCATTTTTCCATTGCCTTATGTTTTTCAATCCTTTATACAAAGTCAAATCAAAACACTCTGTCTTGTGGTGGCTCGAGCCTCAATGCCCAACCCACTCTGAGTGCTCAAGAAAAAAAATGCCACAAATACAAAGCTACGCCCCACACTCTCATTCCATCCCACGCTTACATCCACCCTCCTCCCTCACTCCAGTCCTCGGCCTGGAGCCAAGGCTCCAGCCATGCTCAGAGAAGTGCTGATACTGATCCAACAACCCCCACTCCTTCTGCCTATTTCCCCTTTCTTCTTCTCCCCCTTTCATTTAATAATGATCTCAGTTTTTAATTTTTAGAAACAAACATGAGAAAATGCAACTGTGCTGCCAGAACAGCGTCCCCTTTGTTTTTACACAGCTTATTACGATCAGAATGGCTGGATCTCTTCCTTCCCTCTCCCCCATTTTTTCCTCTCACAGAGTTCCTCTCTCTCCCCCATATTTAATGTATTTCAGGAGATTACAGTCAGCCCAAAAGTGGATCAGGAGGACTCATGCTGAGATGCAGTGCATGTGGAGAATTTTAACAATATGCGGAACTCATCTTTACTTCAGCCCCTTTGTGTTAGTGTATTTAAACACACATGTGTGTGCATGTTGCTACATAAACACAGAACTACAACACATATTCACTAAACGCATACTCAAAATTGGGTAAAACCATCTCTTTCTCTCACACACACACACACACACACACACACAAGGCCCTTCAGGTGGGTAACTGGGTCCAGATAGACATCTTTCATAATGTTTATGAGCCCAGCTGACTAGCTGGCTGGTTGGCTCCATGAAACCTGGCTACCTGAGAGGTACTAGCTGAAGGAATGTCAAGAATCTCTGTATTCCCCAGAGCATCTAGCTTGAAAGACACGTACACACAGACACACACACACACTACACAATGCATACTCCAAAATAGGCCTAGACAGGATTGCTATGGTGCAGAATAGCAACAATGTGGGTGCAGGACAGAGCTGACATGGTGTTGCTAACAGGTGTCTCCCTGATCTCAAAAGAATAAAGACTTCTTTCTCTCCTACATTAACCATGATCACACAGTCTGAACTGTGCTAATATACACTGACAAATCAAAGTAGAGTATGTCACTCAAGGATTAAGTCTTTCTACATGCTGTTAAGGACTGTTTGTTATTTTTTAGACCAGGCTTTAAACAAGGCAGGCATATAAGATTTTAAGCCGTCTAGAAATGGAGAGATATGCTGCATTACAATGTTATGTCTAATTTGTCTAGCTGTAGTAATATGACCTCTCTGCTGGTTTAAATGAAATCTTTCCTATGAAATACTGTTTGCACTGTGACACCATCAGTGAATCATCATACCTGAAGCAACTAGAAAAGCATCACAACATGCTAACCATATAAAGTGAAGGTACATAAGATACATAAGGTACATAACAATTACACTGTGCAGTTGCACATTTATTTGCTTTATCCTTATGCTAGGGGCACAACAGCTCACAATCGAAGTGACATTTCAAAGACAGAGAAAGTGATTGTGGACAAAAAACATCAGCGGATCAATGCACCTGAGCTTGCTCAAGGACACTTAATCTGTAGGAGCTGGGGAGGAAGTGTAGGGCATCACAACACATTCATCCCTCCTTTTGTTCCTCCCATACTCACTTAACTGCTCTCTGTCCGCCCCAGTGTCCTCTGAGCGTTCTGTATCGTCCTCGTCATCCCCCGACGAGATGGCATCTGCACAAAGTAACCACGGTTACTGCCACCCTTTGCAACCCTTACACACACATACAATAATGCATGTAGAATTTTTTCATGCTTTCTTGTAAATTTGCACATACAAATTTGTAAAGAAAACGGAAGAATGGGGCCACTGTTTGATAAATCCCGTCATTTGCTACTGTACAGGAATGCACACACTCACTAGACCCCAGGATCGTTCAAAGAGAAGAAAGCACAAGCTGTTCATCCCCAACTATATCTCCTCCATGGCCACTTCCTGGACATAACCATTTCCAGACTCCCTGTCCATCCTGACCTGTCTTCTCCTGCCTGATCCCTGACTCACCTGTGACATTCACTATGAAGCAGACCGTGTCTTTGCCCACGCTGGTGCAGGCGTACAGGCCCGAATCCTTCGGCGTGGCATCACGGATCTGCAGCACCTCCTGCTCTATCAGCGTGCGGTTGTTGGTGCCCAGAGAGCTGCCATCTTTGGTCCACGTGATGGTCCCCGTCACCGGCAGAGGGCAACTTAGCTTCAGCACCTCCCCCGGGTGCACTGAGCACACCGTGGGCTTGGAAATTTGGTATTTGTTCGATGCCTCTGCAGAGCGAATGGGGGAAGGAGGAGCAGGAGGTTGAGGGTGGGGAGAAAGGAGAAAAAAACAGATTGGAGGAGGAAGAGGGTGCACAGGAAAGAAGAAAGACATGTGGGAGAGGAAGAAACAAGCCATAGTATAAGAAACAAAAACACCAATATAACCCCCAATGGATGCACTTGACTCAACTTATGCAGGAGGAGCAATAGAGAAAAGAGGAGGCCCATTTTTTAAACTGTCACACCAACTTGTTACCACAAACTCCCAGCCACTCTTTGGAAATGGAGCCCTTAGGAAATTCCACTGTGTTGTTCCAAAATGTGGTGTGATTGGCACTTATTGATTCAGAGCATGCAGTTACAGCAAGAGCAGGGTGTGTAGGGGAAAAAAATACAAAAAAAAACAAAGAAACCAAAAAACTTGATGCTTTACAAGCAGGTGAGAATTGGACATCACCGTGTTGACAGACAACCACCCTGCTCACAGCCACCCGTCCCTTTTACCATAGCTGCCAAGCAGTAGTGTGTGTGGGTGAGTAGGAGCAGTACAGACAGATCTATTCAGCATAAAAAAGTAATAAAACTCCAGCTCATCTGCCCATCAGGAGGAAAAGCAGCCAGAAAGATCCAGGACGGAAGCAGTTGTCAGACAGGGAAGGGAGAAAGGGAGGGGGTGCTCTCTTTTTTGGCTTTTCTCTTGTTTTGACTCTGTGCCTAAGCTTCAAAAACCTTGATCTGGCTGTAGCCTGACTCTTCTGTTTTCCATCTCTCTTCTTCATTCTCTTTCATAACATGGCCATGGAGGATCTTCAACTTCTGCCAAAGCAGAGAGCAAGAAACTCCGCTTGACTCCTAAGTGCATAAAACCTTCACTCTGGGAGAAAATCCAAGTCCGCCTGTGAGCGCATATTTGTACACAGTGTCTCTTGACTTGTACAAGTGCACAGAGAGAATGAGGTGAATGTCAAATGTACCAAAGGGAATTCTGACCATCCACAGCTGAGACTGAACTTCTACATCAGGACAGATTTTATCCGGATCCATGCAAACTAGACTGAATGTTGAGCAAAATGGGGAGAACCTGCCTGAAGTTGTTTTCTGCCATATATACCAAATCCAATTCCAGTCACCCTGAGCTAACAGACTTTAACACACACACACACACACATACACATTCATTCAGCTTAAATACAAATAGATCTCAATATTCTTTGCAACCATTTTCTGTGAGGAAAAAAAATGGAAGAAAATCCAAGTTTTCCTTTTTTTATTGCATTACCAAAATATCCAAAACACTGTCTGTGTCTGTGTGTTTTCTTCAGACGGAACTAAAGGAAAGGGGGAAAAGAGAGGAGGTATAGCAGTGGAACAATGGAAAAGCACATGGAAAAGCCAGTGATGAAAGTATATGTACAGTGTTTGGCTAAAGGCTGATAGGTGTAATTATAGCGGCAGTGGCACTCCCAGCTATTCCTGTACCTCAATACACCTTTTCAACAACATCCCACCCCCATTATGAGTCCGATGTGTGTTTTAAATGTAAAGAATACACACACACTCTAACCTCAACAGGAAGGGAAAGTCATTCTGCCACAAGCCAATGTGTATGAGCCTTTCCCCCCCCCCCCCCTCCGGGCAAGTAGACACACACACAGGTACAGTTCCTGCATCGTCTTTTTGCTCTCTGTCTTTCCTTCAGTCCGGAAATAATTTAACCCCCCCATCACTCAAGGCTGAGTGTGTGGTCTGATAAAAGGTGGAGCTCCTCTGCTGATTGATGGGAGCTGTCTCTGTTACCTTTTACAACCAGGTTTTCCACACTGGAGGCCTTTGCTTTGATATTATTACTGGCTTCAGCTTTTCTTTTACTGTTTAATTTAGGATTTTAGAGATGTTGAAACATAAGTAATAAGTACAAAGAAAAGGAAGGGAAAGGAGAAAACAGAAAGAAATCTCTGCAAATGGTGTGCTTGATGAACCAAAGCATGGACATGTTAGTTCTGCCATCAGCATTTTCTTAACTCTGCTGTGTCCATCTGTCCCCCTCCATCAACTCCTCATCCTCCTGCTGCTGCCCCTTCATTTCACTCTTTCATCTTCCCTTCCACTTTTGCCTTCTCCTTCCCCCTTCCCACGCATCCCCATTCACACTCCCACCCTGCTGACCCTGCTGACCTAACCCTGACCCTTCACAAACCTGTTGACACCTCCAGCATGCCCGATTGTTCATGGGAACCTCTGTCATGTAAGCACACACATTTGTATTCGTTCCTCGTGGTAGCTTTACATTGACTTACATTTCCTGAAGACTTACATTAACTTTAACCATAACCACTTCTTTCCCAACACTAACCTTTAAATAATCTCCCCCTTAAACCTAGTCATCACCCTAAAATTGGATGATTTACATGGTAAGGACCAGCATCTGGTCCACACGGGGAAGGCCAAGTTCCCACACACATCCTTGTTTTTGTCATTTACCAGGTCCCTACATAGACTTACACACACACACACACACACACATATTGCCAAATCACATTATCTTTGCAGCCTTTCTTTTTTCCTCCCCTATTTCCTCTGTATCCTCCTCATGTAGTCAAATCCCAGGACTTTGCTCCCCTTTTTGTCTCTCCCTCTTTTCTGATGTCCTTTGACATTCAAATCCTTCCTTAGCTTTTTTTTTAATTCTCACAAAGGAGCAGCTCCATGAACAGACTCCTCCTGGCATCCATGGCAACAACCCCGGTTTGCCCACCCCACCACCCCTCATCTAGGCATTCCCTGAACCCTACCCGACCCCTTTAACCCACTGAGCACCCATTATCTCCAAAAATCTTCTTAGACTGATGATTTAGTGACCCACAGAGCAGAGCTCCTGTCTGGCTGGCTATGGCTTCAATATATTAGTTTTAACAATTTAACACTGCACCCATCACAACTTCCCAGACCCAGTGAGATGTCTTCAAATGTCTTGTTTTGTTCAACCAACAGTCCAAAAGGCAAACATATTCTATTTGCTATGATGTAAAATATAAAAAGCAACAAGCTTAAAAAGCTGGAACTATTGAAACTAGAGGCATTTTTTACTAGTTTTTGCTTGAAAAGAGACTGAAATGGTCAACTGATTATCCAAACTGTTGTTGATCATTTCTGTCAATAAATAAATTAATTCATCAATAATCAACTAATCATTTCAGCTATTGGTGGTACTGTTTCCAGTTTTTTTGCCTTGCACAAAAACACACTTCAGAATGATATAGAGCTGATACAGGAATCAAATGTGTGACCTTTCAGATCTATGATTGTAAGCACTGCCATTACTCTAATGAAATATATACAACAGGTGCCGCTTTGTCTATTTAAAATGCAAACTAAAAAATAAATGTTCAGACATACAGTACGTGCCTTTGAGGAATTTGATGAAAAAATGCTCAAATTCATTTCAGTTTGGTTTGATTACATTGCTATTGTTTCATCAGAGCTCTAATTTCTTAGTTTCTTTTTACTTCCTTGTTTTATTCATTGTTTTCCTCCCTCACCCTCCTCTCCGTCTCCTGCCATACACCAAACAGGCCACTGATACCTGAGGCACAAGCTGGCACAGATAGCAGCTCTTCCCATCCTCTTGTCAGACAGGTGTGAGGTTGAGCAGTGGAGTGACAAATGTATTTTCTGGCACATCAGCCAAAGCAAATAACAGTCCACACACATACACACACACACACAGCAACCAATACACTCAAACAGCCACTAATAAAGTCCTTATGTGAAGGCCATATACTGAGCCCAACTGCCACTGCACACCCACCAACTCACACTGTGTTTGTTTAGAGTTCAGCTCCATTGCCATCACCACGGTCACACACACACAGACACACACTCAGTGTCATTAACTGGCCAGCTGACACATTTACACATTTACAACTGTACTCCTACTGTGTAGATAGCACACTGTTACAGACATTTACGCCTGCAATTCCTTCACATTCCCACTGTCACACACAGGAGCATGCACAACATGCAGCTACCAACAGTCTACTAAACATTATGAGCTTAATTAGCACTTTATAGTCATCATCAGAGGGGTTAATAACAAAAGTGATGTATTTTATTAAATAAAGTACAGTATACGGGTGGAAACTTGATAAAAATAAGAAATAATGCAGCCACTAAATATAGAAATGAACCAAGAGAGCAATTATTCTCCCACCGCATTCATCGTTTTGGCCCTGTCAGATTTTGAAAGACATAATGTAGCTGTTATTTATTTAACAAGGAAATATTTTGAAGTGTTGATCCATGTTGATCAGAGCATTTGGTTTGGCAGTGATTACAGGAAAGTACAGCCAAACCATGAGCTGACTTTTGTCAGATGCACTCACAGTCATCCTGCGTTCTAATGTGCACCACATCACATTTATTCCTCATTATATGCAAACAGGGCCTTGTACCAACCACAAAACAGAGAATGCCAGACACACATACACACACACACACACACACACACACACACACCTTATGTGTTTGGTACCATTGTTATTCAGCTCAATCTGAGTATTTTAACCACTGTGCAAACGGAGAACGCCTGGACAAGGTAAACACTCCCACAGATACTGAAGTGGCTACAGCGACAACAATAGGTCTGTTGTGGAGGCTTTAACCAGCACACTCACTACACTTCTACTGTTACAGCAGCCACAGGTAGACAAACTAGCAAGGCCACCAGGGGTGCAGGCGTGGACTCTATAGAGACAACACTGATATGCAATCTGATGAATCTACAGCAATTCCTGCTTCCACACACAGAGGCAGCGGTGTGACCGAGGCTACAGGGCAGAAAGGGGAGGAGGGAGGTGGAAATCCTAAACATCTCTGCAAGGCAGTGTTATTATGACAGAGAGGGCAGGTCCAGTCAATCTGACTCCTTAACATGTGCACTATGCCCTACAGGTAACATCAGTGCAGCCTATTAAGGGTAGTGAACAGAAGGAGACCACAACAAACTGGAGCTGTGATTCAATCACACATAGTGCCAGTTAAAAAAAAAAACTATTTATCTGCAATGCACACCAGGGAAACTGACTCAAGATCAGATAAGCAGGCCATGCCTTGTTGATCTCCATCATGTGACCCCAAGATCTAGCCACTTAATCTCCAGTCACATGACTTCACCACTGACCAGTGCTCTGTAATCTCTCCATCTAAAGGAGAAGTCAAATATGCACAAATCCTCTTAGAACTTTCCTGGAGGATTGTATAACTCTGGAAAACTCTCCCACTCTTTCTGTCCTCTCTGTGGCCATGTAGCATAGCATCCGGGCCATCTGGGGCTCTGAGCCCACCGGCTTGGAGCCAAACAGTCTCAGACAGAAAACAACAAGTGGAGAGGAGAGCTTAGGTGGCCTCTCATCAAGATGGGTAAGAGAAAGTACAGTATGTGTGTGTGTAGAGTGAGAGACAGAAAGAGATGGGGGAGGTGTCTTAAAAAAGTGATGCTCTGTTGTTGGCCTAACTTAAAATTAGCAAGCTGATTAGAGCCTAGGAACAAAAGGCTTAGGAATGTGAGTTAACATCCATCACAACAACTCTAATTAGCCAGTCTCTGGGCAGACTCTGAGACTAGAAAATGGAGAAGCCTAAAAAAAAGAATGACCAAAAAAAATGTCAGGACAATAGAAGACAGCCTTTTAAGAAATGTTTCTCACAAGTTTTTGTTTTTCCTAAATGGGGCACAGGTTGTCATGACTCAGAAAAAAAGCAAAACTCAAAACTCTGTATCCTAGAAAGAAATTTCTCCATTTCCCTCTCTCTTTGTGCTTCTTTCCAGGCAAGCAGGGCATGAGAGAGATGCCAGCATAAACACTGTCCCACCCTCTTTCACAGCTCTCCCTTGTCCTCCCACACAGGGTCACGAACCTGGCTTTAACACTCAAGTAAACCCCAAACTACCACAGACACCAGCAAGACATACAGTATAATACAAAAAAGCGCAAATCACACACGTCATAGTGAAGAAAACAAGACATTTGTCATGCTGAGGTTAGTTGTTTCCATGTTGTTTATTTATTTTAATCCCCCCATGAACTTCATTCATTGTATTTGTTGGATTTTTAGAAAAATTTAAAAGGAGGAAAGGGCCCTGTTTTGTCAGAAAGAAGGTTCAAGTACTAACTTATATCTGTAGAGGGAACAGTGGTAACAATGAAATTTTAAATCAGAAAATATATTCCCATTTTATTTGGCTACTAACCTATCTTCAAATGGATGAAACTGTAGAAATCTTAATATTGTTTGTTTTGCTGGAGGCCCAATGTGGATTTCACCGAATTTAAGTTAGGTAACAGCAAAATTCTACGGCAGGAATACAAAGGTTAACCTAAAGTTAGGTTTAAGGAGGGAAGCAAACTGGACAGACCTACACCTGCTCTCTAAAAACAAACCCAGCAAATTGTCTTACCCTGCTACACCTTCCTTGCTCTTCTTTCCTGCCCCCCAACCCCCCACCCCCCCAGCTGCTAGGGGCCTCCTCCGCCTTGGCGGCAGTGAGAGGCGGCCTGGCCACACTAACAGTGAGCAGGGACAGCAGGACAGCGGCCAACAACCAGGCCCATGAGGCCATCCCCTTAGTGGGGGCCAGTGCTCCCCATACCCCCCTTCTCCACCTCCCCCTGGACACTGATCCCATCTGAGGGGGTCCGCCCAACCATCAACTGCTGCCGGGTCGGCCTGTCACTCACTGGAATTCACCCAATCACCTGGACTGAGAGGTGAGAGAAGGAGAGAGGAAAGGGAGGAAGGGAAGGTGGTGGCAGAGTGAAGATTGGGGAGGAAAGTGTGTAAACAGAAAGGCAGCAAGAGGAGAAATATAGATATGTTAGTGTGTAATAACAGAGACAGACACTGTTTCAAAATGCTGTCCAACTAGCCCTGCTACAGACATACCGAAGCTGTGAGGCACCAGCAGTCAACCACCACCCTGCATCTACCTTAACTGCTAATCTGTAATTATATGTACTGAAATGTTTTACAGAAACCAATTAAAAGATATTGTCGCTCAGTAAGTCCTAGTACACAGTCTGACTGGTTCAAATTAGTTCAAAAGGTCTGATTTTATAAGATTTACTAAAATTTGTTTTTGTATAAATCTCATGTGGAAAAGCGTTTACACTCAAAACATAAAATCCTGTATCATTTTACCATCCATTTCTAATTTTTCCTTCTAATTAATAATAAAATCACAATATGTTTTAAAATGTCCCTGGCAGGATAGACAACACATCAGGCGATGTGGCACCAATTTCGTTCGGTTGGATATTTATCTCAGTGCGCAACAGATGCGCATATGCAACAGATGCATCTGTGCAAATTGCATTCGTAAGGATCCCTCATTGCATTTCCGTGACCAGATTATAAAGCAAGTAAGGTTTTAATTGAAATGCAATATTGCTGTATTGGGACACAAACTCTAATCTATTTAGCGAGACATCTGCGGTTGAACCGCGCTTAGGTGTCTCTGGGGGTTTGGTGAAGTCACGCTTCCGTGCACTCCTTCAGCTCCAGCTGGACGTATCGATTGGCTTTATCCGCAAGGACACGTGTAATTTCACTTTTAGAGACCGAACCTTAAAAAACGTGCACATCCTAATTTATCGTTAATTAGCTGATACGGGCAGTGCCCGTGATGTCGGGGTGCATCTATGATTTTATGCTAACTTTATTAAAGAAATGCATCGTTTGATTTAGCAATTAAGGCAACTAACTGTGCACACTGACAGCTCAGGTAGATGAATTATCAGTTAATTGTGAACCAATCAGTGCACTGCTGGCTGAAAACGTAGGCAGGACGGATGAAGAACAGAACTCCACTCGTTTTACATAAATTAAAGAGTGTAACTTCTAGAAACGGGAGTAATTATTGTGCAGTTATCAAATATAAGGTTCTTCACTTAAAGAACCGAGCGGATAAAAAGAAAAATGAACACAACTGACACCATATTGCTGCAGACATGACGTTTGGGCTTTGCTCCACACACGACCACTGCCTCCACTTAAACTCAGGCGTTGAATGAAATTTCTTGGCACTGACTGAATCCCTATTCAAATTAAAATCAGTTGGCTTTTCCACAATGGGGGCTCGTTTGGAGCTGCTGGATGATTTAGGGCTCCGGCACCAAGCAGTGAAAAAACAACTGCGGTCACGGGATAATTGGCACATAAATGCAATGTAGAAAATTAAGCAAAGTAGGCTTAATAGATAACCAGGACACTTGTTAATGGGTCCTAAAGTGATGAGGCAATATGCTGTATAGTTCCTCGCCCTCTAAACTAAACAATGAGAGAATTAACTTTTACATATCATGAAGGGAATAGAAAAGCATTAAGCACACAACTAAATACTACATAATAAAAAGCATTTTGCTGGATGTAAATTTGGGGTAAAGACTTTATAGAGAACTTTACATGTTTTGCAGAATGTCTCCAAAGGAAAGTCTTGGAAAGAGGCAAGTCATGCAACTGTATGAAAAAATAGCGCATAAGCATTTCCGCTATCACGAAGGCTATTTGTCTTGACAGCCGAAATTTTGACAGGTGATTATGCAGAGACTCTGTGTCCCAGCAGACAGTTTTAACTGGAAAGAGAAAATACTTACCAGGGAGGCCTAAATCGTGGAAATCTCTGTTTTGGCATGCACAGATAAGGGAGGAGAGAGCATGAGCTGAATCCAGAGGGAGGAATGTCTCCAACTCCACAATGCACCAAAAATCTGCGAGGTGCTGCCTTTTTCAGTTTACTATTCCACACTCAGTCGGCATCAACTCAGATCAGGGGATATATTCCCAACACGACTGGCGGCGTAGTCCAATGCCATGCAAAGAACTCCGACTTTACACGCGTTACCCCTCGAAAAGAGCTCGAAAAATCATAACGCTCTCGTCCTGAAACTTTCCTCCCCGTCACCAAGTTTCTTCTAGGGCGCAAAACATGCCCAGTGTTCCTGAGCAGCGCACTTGTCGACTAAATAGAAAGTTTGCAGCTACTAAGGAGGTGGAACGGGTGGTAAAATGTACAAAAGAATAGCTGTCCGATGCAAAATGTCATAAAATCCATCAGTGTGCGCTCCACTACTGAAAAGAGCGTCTTTCGCGTCTCCTTCTGTCCTTCCGCCGACAGTCCTCGCACTGTTTCTCAGACGCTTTGTCAGGTTTACTAGGTTTTTTTCTGTTCCTTACGTCTCCACACACTGCCCTCCTCCTTCACTCCAGTGGGTGTCAACCCCCTCGCACACTACCCCAGGCACCCCCAGTGTAATTCGAGCTGCTTCCTTGCCGCAGTGCCTTTGGGCCCTGTTCTCCTCCGCCTTCTATAGCACTGTCTGTCTGCCTTCCCCGCGCTCAGCTTGCGCTCTGGAGCTGTCACACCGCAGTAACAACGCCCCTCAGTGGTCAAGGCCTGACATCTGCGGGAGGAGAAGCACATTACACGTACTACATGCAGTCGCAGTGAGCAGCCATACAGTTTATTTTACGCGCTGCAGTGATGGAGGAAGTTTCACTTTCTCAAGCTAAAGCAAAATCCCCCGGGGTTAAATATAATGTTTTTCAAGAAAATGTCCTGCATGCAAACCTCTTAAGCCACTAGCAAACTGAACTTCAACATTTTGCACAGAAAGCATATGATCAGCTTTTCAAAATAATACAAAAGAGAGCAAACTATCCAAAGCAGTTAAAGGCCACAGTAATATAACAATAATAAACCAATAGCTTATCATAATATACACAATTACATCAAATACAGCACATATATTTCAGATTTATAATACAGAATATAACCGTTGCAAAATCGACATGATTAGAAACTATTGTGAAACTATGAGAAAAACATACTTTTAAATGTGGTGGTGAAAATACTGCATAAATTCTAAACTGAAAGTATATCATAATTAAACTAGGCGAGCACAACATCATCTGCCACCCACTTTAGCATGAAGGGGATCTGGTTTTATTACATATGCACAATGAAAGCATAACAATGCACCAATTAAAGCAGGGCATCAAACTGCATGCTATAATAAGCATACAACATGCAGGGTATCATAGATAGAATAAAAAGAAGATCAATAATCTAATTGATTTCCATGATCTGGGGGCACAGTAGTAACAAGAAACATAGTTGCCAAACTATGTTTATTATTTTGTATTGGTATATATTTAATGTGGCATTTGTATTGCAGGGAATACATATTTTAAGTGACTTGCACATAGTGATGGTAATATAACCAGGTTATGCAAGTACTGTATAGTTCTGAGCTTGAGTATTTCCATTTCATGCTAAGATATGCTTAGCACTACCCCAGGTTAACATTTTACACATAAAATATGTGATCACACATTGTTATAGATTTAAGAACCTAACACTAGGTCAGTCATCATAAGCACCGCCTTGACCAGCTACACTATTAAAACTATATACATCCAGTACAAATTACAACGTTACATGCATTTCATTCATAGTGCTGATTAAAGTTTTTGACTGTAGCCCAGCAGTGTACCTGTGATTAGAGAATATTGTGAAAGAATAAGGTAAATAAAGAGATGCCAGTTTTTTTTACGAGTGTGTATTGTTGCAGACTAACCCTGGTTCACAACTGTCCTACAAACAAGCAAAGAGAGGCTAAAGGCTTATCTCCTATTGCTTCAAGCTGTTGCTTGCATTGGTTCAGGCGTACAAGTGCTCTGAAAGAGACGCAGGAGGGTGGAAGACCTTTTTTTTTGTCTCGCTTCCACTGCTGAAGTCCTCCTTTTTTTAACCAAGGGAGGGAAATGCTCCCATTCACATTGAAAAGAGGCACTAACACTTTTTTTTTTTTTTGAGGCAAAGGTTTGGTCTGTGAATGGAGAGTTCTATATCTGTTTTTCTCGCCTCTCCCATCTCTCCACCAGTAAAGCCATCAGATAACAGTGAAGCTGACAGGTTGGCTTGAAATAAAGAAGGAGCGAGAGGTGAGGAAGGAGAGTTTGACTCATTTTTCAAGAGTGGCACAAAACACCCCCCACTGTTTCTCCCTCTCTGTGTGTCTCTTTCCTCTCTCTGTCTATTTACAATCACCTAATTTATTTTCCACTGGTTCGGCAGCCCACATTTGAAAGAAACTTCATCAAGCAGAGTCTCATGGGCCTTTGACTGAGAACTGGATGGACTCAATGACCCTGCACTGTGGTATCTGTCAACTTGTCATTGTCCCTCTTCATCTCCAATCTTTACTTCAGTCCTCTTTCTTCCTTAATCCCTCCTGCACCAGCAGACACAGTGTTTGGAATGAGGGAACAGAGTGAGAGGACAAGAAACTGACAACCAATAGCATCTTAGATTAACATACTGATCCCTTGTCATTGTTTACAGAAATCATCAGGAGGAAAGCTGACTGAAGAGGTTCTCCATAACCATGAGTTAACTGTGAGAATACCTTTTTATTATTGTGATGACTGAAGCTGTGAGAGAGACTGAGTCACCAGTCATTAATCATACCCCCTGCTGCTATGCAAATTGAAGACACTGTTGAAGTGAACTAATCAACAACTAGCCATTACTTCCCTTTACCCATGGGCCATCTAATTGGTTCACATTAAACTCCAAAATGCATTTTGCTTATTGTACTTCACCTGGATGTTTGAGCTTCCCTGTGTACACGCTCAAAGTTTATCTGTACTCCCCATAACGATGTGTATATATGAGAATGTTTTACGATGACATGACTAATCTGGAAGCTAATAATGGTCCACTATGCAGCTTAAGTAAATACAATGTGGAAACCTGAAAAACTTCAGGCTAAACTTTTGCAACAAAGTTTTAAATGAGAGAGAAGGAGTAGATGTGCTTTTCAGTTTTTTATGTAAACATGTTGAACATAAATGATTACTGAAAGACTATTTTATATGGCCAAATATAAAATTTAAATATATTCAATTTATTGTTCTAATATTTTTATGTCATTGCACCAGCGATAGCTGCAGTCAGAGGCATTATGTTTTCTGTCCGTCTGGCCCATTCTTGTGAATGCACTATGTCAGGAATGTCTTGAGGGAATTTCTTCAAATTTGGCGCAAATGTCCACTTGAACTCAAGGATGAACTGATTAGATTTTGGTAGTAAAAGGTCAAAGGTCAAGATCAGTGACCTCATGTCTGTCTCATTACTGTGAATTGCCATGAAGTAGGTAATTCAAAGTTGCTTGCTGTTGTCTACCTTTTTAGCCATGCCAAAGGCAGTGTCAGTCTGACAGTTTATCGGTCTATTGCCTTTCCTTCAAGATAGGGAAAAAGAATATTTGCACATTTGCGGTTGAAATTCATAAGGGTACATTTGAATGCTTGAAGATCCAATCATCAGTAAAGCATTTTTCCTGCAAGAGAACCATTAAAAACAGTGGGGAGATTGTCTTGCCCATCACTGTGTAGGAGATTTTTTTTTTTTTACCCTTCCTGTGGATACTGGACACCTGTGGTGCCCAGAGGATTATCCTAATGACTTTTGTATTTCACTGACTCTTCTTCAACAGCAATCAGGAGATCAGATGTTTACTCCAAAACTAATGTCTGCAAAAAATGTCATTCCTATTAGCCACAGCTCAATTTGCAGTTCATGAAGAGACATGCCTCAGACAAGACTGTTTGAAGCTGCCATAGTCATTACAGTACATCTTCTCAAACCCCAGCAGTGCTGTATTACTGATAACATAGGCAATGGTAGTGGTGTGTGCTCCTATTGGGGTCAATCAACCATTATACTCTTTTTTTCATTGCAATAACACATATTCCACTCTGATACAGTGAACTGGGCAAGATCTGCAAAATCCCTCACACCCTCTGTCTGAATGCTTTAGAAGCCCAACAGAGATTTTCACTGTGGAGAACAGCTGAGTACAAATCAGACATTCACTTTTGGAAGATCTTTCTTTTTGCTTCTTTGGGGGTGCTGCTCTTAACCATGAATGATATGTCACTGTAACTTCACTGTGCTAAATCTCGGGGAGCTCTGTCTTCACTGACACTGTATAATCAAAACATCAAACGTTGGTGAGTCATATCCTGTACAAAATATGAAACAAATGCGTAGAGCTGTGTGTGGTGGGGGAGGGGGAAACTGGCCAGAGACCTAAGAAGTAGATGCATGCCTCAGGGTCTAATATGAACCATAAAGCTTCTCTGCAGCCATGTTGCAATGTAAACAACCCATGACAGAGAGCAAAGAACAGAGATCAGTAAGAAGTGTGTTTGAAAATGGCAAAGTATTCTGAGAGGAACATCTTATTATTATTACGAGAGCACTCTGGACATCTCTTCATACAATCAGGCCAGCTCTTACTGCCGAATCCTCACATTCTGCCCGACACAAGCCATCTCACACAGCAGAGTCCCTCTGCTTTTAGCTCAGGAGGTATCACTCCATAAGTCAGCAGGTATTCCTCCTCAGTGCCATTGATGTGCCTTAATAACCTCATTCTGACAACCAGGTCTTCACTGTCCTCTCTTCCTTTTCAGCAGGTAACAGAGGTCAGAGATAGAGGGAGTGGATGGTCAATCATCCAGATTCCTCACATTTCCACCTCAGAGCTCAAGAGTGTTTGAAATAGCTGGAATGCTGCAGATTGAGCCTGCAATGAAGCTCAGCTGAAAGGGAAGCACAAGGAGAAGGTGGGGAGGTTGGTGTTACCAGCTTGAAACTAGGAGTTTGGTAGCTTCTTCTTCCTCATCCTGAAATAAGAACCAGCAAGCAGCAGCAGCAGCACATGAAGTAGGAACAAGCTGCAGCATTGCAGCATAATTCCTGATCAAAATGTCTGCTTTCCCTGTTACCTTACTGGCACCACTACTCCTACTAAAAACAACATGTTTTTTCAGGGAGAAACACTGAGAAACGCTGAGTGGACTTGATTATTTTATATCTCTACACAAAATGAAGAATGAATAGAGCTTTTTCCTGGTATTTGAACAGTGATTTTTCACTCACCTCTTCCTTCACTATCTTTGTTTAAGTCCTCCTTTTTACTCTTCAACAGTCACACAACGAATGAGCATTATGCATGCACACACACACACACACACACACAAGCATACATGCAAACACATTACACGGCTCATTTGGTTCATAGAACAGGTCAGTTTAGTCATCCAGGCTATGACTCATAATCTGCAAGTCAGGTCTTCAGCCTTTGCTGACATTTCGGTTTGTTTTCATCCTCAAACAGACAGTCCTTTAATAGTTCATGACAACCGCTCAGTATTGCTCTTTAGTAAAACTACAAATCCTGACTATGAGTTGGAAGACTTAAGTGATTGCAAAGCCAAAGACCCATTACTTCACAGTGACTCAGGTCTCTACTGCTAAGGAGCTTGGACAAAAAATAAAGTTACTTCTTGTCAGAATCTTTTTTAAATCTTACCAAAAAATATAGATATAGATATAGATCTTACCAGTCAGGTCTTTTTATTTTTTTCCTGATGCTGTTTCAAAAATTGTTCTTAAAGGAATCAAATGAAAATCACCATGAAATCTTTCAAGTAAATCTTTATATAACCTTTGTTGAACAGCAGACAGTGAGACAATGACATTATAATGAAAAATGCTAAACCTTGAAACAGCAACACAAGCTAAGAAAATAAGGCCTCAAGTCAGTGAACTCCCTCACTAATATGCAACTGACAGAAACATCTACAGCACATAAAGTTTATTCATGTTAGCTAACCTTAGCTACAGGTCAGAATGTATCAACAAAACCCTTTCACAATGCGATGTTTTGTTGTTTATGAATTCATTGTTTTCATTAGTAAAAGCAAGAAAAGGAACATGTTATTCCTTCTTTACATCTTAATTTCTCCTTTACTTATTTACTTATCTGCTTTTGGACAGATAGTTAGATGACTGTATGAAGCCATAGCCAGTTAGCATAGCTTAGCATAAAGACAGGAAACAGAAGCAAGCAGCGACCCTGGTTTTCTCCACAGGCAATGAAATCTGCTTACCGGCGCCACTAAAGCTCATTGACTACAGCTGAGGTGTAAAAATGTTCTGTGTGCAGAACAGTTTCTTGTTTACATCATCAGCTGTACATCCACGTTCTTTCTTTCCAGTTTTTGCTGTTATTGGTCCACTAAAGATTCCTACAGAAGAGACATAGACAAAAAAACTATAGACATTGTGATTATGTGGCATGCACTGTTAAGGCAGTGCATCCCAAGTCTTCCTGCTAAGCTAACCAGCCAGTAGCAGTACATTTATTTTAAATAGACAGATGAGAGTGGTATCATCAAGTCTGTTAAAAAACTAAAACTAATTGATTTTTTTTTCACTTTTATACAGTATAACAGAGTCTAAGACTTAAGTGCTGGGGTATGTTTAAATAGATATAATGTAGAACTGCTGCTTCATTATCAGAGAACGTTAGACATTAGCGCTGACTGCAGTGATCTCTACAGTTCCTCTACATGGCATTCAGAGCTAAACTGTTCCCCTGAACTAGCTGCAGCTCTAAGTGACAACTCACATGATATGTGCTTTGTAGTGCCTGTAATCTGCTGCTCTTACCTGTAGTAAAATCTACTGCTATGTAGAGAACTCTATCTCTGAGGATCTTTGAGGGTATTCTCATGGCCACTCTTCTTTTCTGAAAAGCTTCCACTGCAGTTTGAAAGTGTTTCTGTGTTTTTTTACTGTGAGTTTTTACATTATTCAAAGATGAGCACAGTCTGCTTTCTGACAGATTTTTAGAAAGTGTTCACTGTCAAAGACAGTGATAAAGTAAGGACTAAAGAGGGCTAAAGAAACAAACCAAATGTATAAAGATCTCAGAAGTGCCCACCTCAGCAAGAGCTATGCATTCCCTGCATACACATAGTGTTCATTGTATTTATAAATTGAGGGAGGCCCATGGAATAAATCACAAGGTCAGTGAATTGACTGTCTGACCTTTAACCCTCAGGCCAAGAAAAGACTCTGTTCAATGTTCTGATGTCATCAGCAAGTCATTACTGCCAAGGCTTTCAACACCTCTGCCATCCTACTCTAACTCACTCTGCTGAGCTGCTATTGGACAGGCCTCTTGGCCACAACCCCTAAATCACCCAGGAGGCTGGCAGTTATAGACTTGACCTTGGCTTGGTGCTGTTTTCCATTCCCTGCTCACACATTTCACTCTGTTTATTGTTTCTCTGCACCCCTGCTCACAGGTCTGTCCGGTGGCAGGGGCACAAGGTATTGTAAGTTATGAGAGCAGTAAATAATATTGTTTTATTAGGTCCTGTTAGTTACATCTAACAGCTGCAGCTTTAGTAAAGTTCATAATTAGTTTGAAAATGTATGCATTGGCATCTCTACTGTGTTGACAGGGATATTCGAACATAGCTGTTTATCCAGGAGATGTTTAAATGTGTCAGTGGCCCTTCATGGTGAAGCATGTTTGCCCTTTTGTGGGTGACTAAGTTTGCTAAAATGTGACTGAGGCACTGAGGCAAAACATATGTTTTCTTAAGAGACGACTGAGGTGAGCTGAGGTTAACTATGTTGACTGTGAACACCAACCTGGGGCCTAAATTGAGCTGAGCGGTCTCTTGAGGAGTAACCTCCTCACCAGTGCCCTGACCTCTGACTGCCTCAAGCTGTCTCTGCTCTGCATCCATAGAGACAGATACAGGATGAAAAGGAGAGTGACAGAGATTGTATTGACATATACCCTGCATCCCGACATTTAGCATTAGTGATATGACAGTACAACAATACTCAAAATACAACTTGAAAAACACAAAGCACAAACGTCTACACATTTTTCTTTGTGTATTTGTGCACACTGTTTTCCCCACAGTATTACCCAGTAATAGAGGAGTGACTGTGAGCAAGAAGGAGTGACTCAGGCTTCAGGTTGCAGCATGCCCACCTCCAGAGCACAGGATGACAGATTTACATTGTTGTCTACCACGTTGTTCTGCACTTGCAAGTCCTCATCATCCTATTGAGCAATGGCACTTTAGAAAAACCCATCTCTCAGCATCTGTCTTTTTCTATTTCTCCCTCCCTCTTGCCCAGAGCAATAGCAGAAACCCTGAGCTGTGCAAATCAGGGCAGATTAAAGCTCTTAAATTAACCAAGTAATGCACCTGGATAGACTCCTCTGCAGACCCGAATGCACTTCAAGACAAAAGAGTTATTGATGGATTCATTTATATAAAGATTATAGCTACACCAACCCCAGAGACTTCCTGGGGGGAAGTCTTTATAGTTCTTTCTTCACATAAACAGATGTGTATGCCTGAGTATGTGCAAATGTACACTTCTATCAGTCTCACTGAAAAAGTGCACCGTACAAATAAATTAATCAAACTTCCTTTGAAACCATTTAGCAGTTTGGGTGTCCTGTTAGTGCAGATTCCATCAATCATAATCAAATCACCTAAATGGGACGAAGCCAACGTGTAGAACTGTTTCATGCCAGCAATGAATGATGGAATTGTAAAGGCTGTTTTTGTTGAAGAGGACAGTATGACTACAGAATAGTAGAGAAATTGATCTAGGAATTGATATGTAATGTAATGTTTCCAAGTAAAGGGCTTAGATTAGGCTCAGTTAGTTTCAGGATGACCCCTCCAATGAAGCATTGAACCACTTGGCCTCTTTATAATTGCAGGTGCAAGTAATTAACTGAAGGTGAACTTCAGTTAAAAGTCACAACTGCAGACTTGATTCTTTAAAAACAATTCTCGATTAGTGACTCACACACTTTCTAATGAGCTATCAGTTGTGCATTTATAAATGTTAATTTATTATTAAAAGGTCATTGGTTTCTCATTTTCAAATCATTTGTCACATTTGCAGTATATTTGTTAATAAATGACCTGATGCTTTACATGTGTTTTCAAGAAAGTAAGTGCTTGAATGCACCTTTACAGAGCTGGCTTTAAAAAAGTGTGGGTGGTGGGGGGGTGAGGATACATCAGCCAAATTCACTTAGGGTAACCCTAAAATTGCTCTTATTAACAGATTATTACTAATCTGTAAATAATAATTTCACTATTTAATAATTATTCAAAAAGCCATTACTTGCAGCTTATATACTATTCATATAAATTACAAAGCCTAAGGTATCATTACAAAGTACACATACATGTACACATACAATCAGCATGTTTGCTGTAATTAAATGTACTGCACTGCAGCAATGTGGGAAAACCTCGACTTGTAATTACTGTAACTCTAGTGAAAGTCAAGGAGACACACCTTGTAAATGGATGCCTGAGAATCCTGATGTTCTCCCAGAAAGTCCATCCCCTATCTCATACCCTGGCTGCACAGTTAATCTTAGGTAAAGTTTCAGGGGAAAGCCCTGCCCCTCAAAACACTCCAGCCAAGTCTCGCTCTGCGCCACCCAGTACAAGCTGTCACTCCTTTAGTATGTCACCTTAATTCACAGTGACAACAAACAACTGGCTGTGCTACAAACTAACCATGATCCCTCACAGGTCATTGAGGGGGTGGTGGGGGATGGAGAGTTGGAAGAAAGAGGACTTAGGGTGGAAGGGCTACAAGGAAAAGGCCAAAGGGGAGGGGAATCTATTATCATGTATATTAATCCTTTAGCTATCATTTCTTTTCCAAATTTGTTTTAATAACTCTGTCCACATTAGGCCATCGTGCTGCATTTCCACCAAGGAAAACCCCATCAATTAATATTTAGCAATAATCACTCTGGCTCTGTCAGAGTGGCTGACAGTTTATGGAATAGTAGGCTGGTGACCTCTGACCCCAAAGCAAAGAAAAAAAAACAGAGGTGAGTTTGGGAGGGGAAGGTGCAGTCTAAGTTTAATGTTCCTTCTCAAGTATAACACTTAGCCTGAGGTTTTGTACAAGTGTAGTAAACAGATAAAATACCAGGGAAGGAAAATGAGAGGAAATAGGTAACAAATAGTGACAAAAATACCAATAGGAAAGAAACAGAAATAAAATGCAAACAGGAGGGAGGAGGAAAGGATAGTAGAAAAGAGAGAAGGAGAGAGAAAAAGGAATCTGACCCAAGGTTCAGCTGATGACAGGAAATAAATCAAAGAGGGTGTGAAAACATGGCACCTTTGAGCTCTCTGTTTTTTTCCAACTGAGGTGCCAGATTGTTCTCTGGAAGAGTGCATCCACTTCTGATGTTCTAATTGAACTGATAAGTTGTTGTTTATTTAGCATTACTCAGAAGAACCAAATCAATCACGGTGTAAACATTAACCAAGGTACAGAGAGCCGGAGGGCGGGAAACTCTTTCAAGGGAAAAAGAAGAAATTCGGGCACATGTGGCATGACAAACAGAGCAAGATCTCAACTGAAATCCCTGGAAGTGTAAACGGTGACTAGAGAAATTTCTTAACCTCTAGATCATTTTAACAGGCAGTTCAGAACAGACCAAATACTGACCAGGTGTGTAATGTATTTTTGTCCAGGCTTTTAAGCATATTTAGAGAATATGATGACATAAACCTCTACTGCAAAAACATAAAAATATCTGTTTAAACATGACTGTTGACTCCATTTTAATAGAAACTTGTTTCTTTAGTCCAGTTAGTTTTTTTCTGCCTGAACATTTTTCACAAAAACTCCTACAAGTTTAAAACATAATTTTACTTTTGAAATCAGGAACAGTTTTTAATTTGTTGTAAGCTGAATGGTTATGATGCAGAGCACCATACACTCAAGCATAGCGTGTGTTCTTTGTCAGAGGTTTGAGTCTGACAGCAAACCTTTGTTGCAGGTCTCCCCCATTTCCTGTCCACCTCTCCTCAACTCACTTTAATAAATAAATCAAGGCAAAAATTTTATTATGAAAATAAAATGATTGAATGTTGTGTGAACAGAACAAAAATACCAGTGATAACTCATTCTGTGGTCAAAGTCCTTGCGTCACTGTGCTCTCTCCTGCATGCAGGCCATATGTGTTTTGTTGGATGTCCTCTGTATTCAACTATCATAGCCCCCAGCCAGCCTGGACAAGGATGTTTACTTATTTGCAATAGCACAAAAAAAAATGTGTAACATCTTTAACATTGTCCCAGTGGTCAGCAGTGATTGTCAGCTGCCCAAAGTGATATTACACAGAGAGGATGTTTAGCTTTGTGGTTACTGTTATTCTAATATGGAGAAAATAGTCTAGCAGGGTATAGAGTAAAAAATGTTGTAGAAGAGGGTAGAAAAGAGCAAGGCATGGAGTAGAGTATGTTACAGCTGAAGTATTAGACTAGAGTAAAGAGGTGTGAGGTGGAGTCAGGTTGAGTTAAGCCAAGAAGAGTTATTTAGAATCAAGTAGAGTAGCTGAGCTGAGCTGAGCCAGGTCAAGCTGAGCCAATCTGAGACAAATGAAGTCAAGCAGAATAAAGAAGAAATTATTACAATACAGTAATACACATTGATTATCATAGTGTAAGGAGTAAATAGAGCGGTAGAGCATCTTTATCATTGACAGAGGTCAGTCTATGCCTCAGACATCAGTGAAAACAAAGAACACACTGATGACAGATGAGGTGAGGTAAGTTTATTTATGTAGCACATTTCATACACAAAGGCAATTCAAAGTGCTTAACACAATCCACAGAAATAGATAAAGTATTAAAATGCATGTATAGATAAAACATTAGAATGCAAATTAGATTAAACAACAGAAACATTAAATGCGAATTAAAAGCAACAATTACATGACAGCACAAAGTAGCAACATACAAGTGTAGCTAGTACTTTTAGGATATACTGAGCACCCATTTACTTCAGTCTTCCCAAGACTAGCCCCTGAGTCCTTCAACACTAGAGGCAGGCTAACTTTATTTCAATCAGCAAAACAGTCCAGAAACACTTTTAGAATAGTTGTGGCAGACTGTAGATTCTCACTGTTCTCAGTATACTTTGCACCCCTCATTTAATTTCTTCTGCGTCACGCAACATGATGGATAGCGAATGAGCAGTTACCATCTGGGTGTCAGGCTGCTTAGCTGGTGCCTGTGGTGTGTGAGTCTGTTAGGGGGTGTCAGGCCATGTGTCCCCTCTGGGGGACACACAGAGGTCCTGATGGGTCTTGTAGCCTGTGACCATGATGCCTGTTCCACTGACCCAGAGCACCACCCCTCACCCCAAACAAGACGCATGCATCCAAACACACATATACACAATAGCAGGTCAATGGCCACTTGCTCAATCCATTAACACTTTGTTAGCTTTTATATGAGCTTACAATGTTATGAAAAGCACATGTTCAAGGGTTGCAATCCAATGAAAAAGCTGGCGCCCACATTCATACTCAGGGTCTGGTATCAGTTAGTGAACAGTGAATGGCTCAAAATTAGCCAGTCTGCTCACAATACCAGGCTCAACAGAGACAAATATTATTGCTTAATTCATAGCCTAAACTGGAGGTTTTCCAATTTCCTGTAAAACCAAGTTAAAATATAATCTTCCCTACCTGCACATACACCCCAACGTCAAACACAGGACACCTTAATCACTAACATCTTAACCTGGATGGGAGGAAAAATTAAGTCCATTCCCTATCGCAAGCAATGAGGCAAGAAGCCCCAAAACACACCACAGACCTCCCATCTTAAACAAAGGCACACTACAGCAATTAAGACACAGAACAGATGATGCATCTTCAGTTAGTCAGGACATCAGACTGTATTTAACTTGAAAACCCCACTTTCTCCACCAGAATTACAGTAAGAGCACAGTTTGAATCTGCATGCTGTCTCTATTTTTACTAATTTACAAATGGTCAGACTGTACAATGTAATGCAGCAGAAATCAGTTTGTATAGTTTGACAAAAGAAATTACAAAAAAAACCCCTGCAAAATTCAGTAACAGTGCCAACAGCACCCTGCACCACTCCATGAGACATATGAAGTAAACAATATGTACATAACCACAAGTGCATACATGCAGTAAGTGCATACATACAGAGCTGTAATTTGGTTTTTGAGAATGTAAGAGCAAGATGGGGCCCATCTGCCCCTGGTATCTGGGCTCAGTGTTTTGGGGAGGGACATAGGCAGACTGTTTGGACTCTGAATAGACTGGTGGCTGAGCTAAGAGAACTGTGTGCACATGGCCTCCATGGCTAATCTGCTAATGTATTCCAGAGGTCAGTAGGGTTTCGCACCAAATCAATGAAGGGATTTACACAGCTTTCCCCTGGAATGTGCTCCATCCGCACTCTGCTTTGGGGAAAACATCCACCTCTGCTTTGCCAGCCTGTCCTATTCTTCCATGGCATTTAACCACACAAAAGGAAGAGCACATGTGAAAAAAGAGATGTGCAGTGAAGCACTCTTATATCCATCTCATCTCTTTTACATAAGCAACACAGAAAGTCAGCAGTGTTTCTTCAGTCACTGAGAAGTTTTAAAACTCGACAAAACTGACAAAACAAATAAAAGTGCTTTCATTTCTATATTCACCATGCACACCAAATACCCGTTTGGTATTTAAGAGTTCACTGACACAGGGATGTCTGAGCAGTGATGTAAGATATGACTGAGCCTTTACTACTAGGGCAAAAGGTGAAAAGTCAGCAGGGAGGAAAGAAATAACAAATGCTTAAGAGCAGCAAGGGCCTACATGTGGATCAACAGTTTTTAAACTATATCCTCTCTAATCCAAACTGACTATAAAAAGGCCTCAGTACCTTGAAGTTAGGAGAAGAAGCAGGACTTAGATATGTTAGTTTGAAACCCCAGACCAGTTGGCATCAGGATCTACTCCCTACTCTACCTGTTCTTATAAAATATAGTAAGGTACTAAATCTTAAATGCTTATCTCAAAGGTTAACTGAAATTAGATCTCCAGCAATATGGGGAGTTATGTTGTCCAATCTGCTAAACCTGCTAAAATACTCTTGATAAAGCTTTTTCCCCCTGAATGTGCATTAAGGTACTGGTCTTACAATGTAGTAAATCTAAATGTATATACAGATTAGCAATGATTAAAGCATACCATAAAATACTATGGAGATAGTAGTAAGGAGGGAAATGGCTCACTCTACAGCCTAGCACTCTCAATTTCTCATATAAGATAATGGGAGATATTTCCAACTCCTTATCTGTAGTGTGTCTGTGTGTGTGTTTATGCCAGTGTGTGACTGGGGTCTTGTGTGCGAAGGAATGTGCCAGGGTTATGCTGCGCTTGACTCCTCCTCTCATCTCCGTCTCTGGCTGTTGGACCAGGTTTGGCCATAAATTAGTTGGCTTCGGCAGAGGAGGACAACAAAACCCAGACATCCAGTTGCAGAATACAGAGCCCCTCGCCCTAAATCCAGACAACCAAGGCTTGGGCTAAACCAACACACACACATATACAGAGAGGGCGCACCAGGGCAGTTTTCAGTGCCCTTAAACCAGTAACAAAGGTCACAGGTCAGCTTCATATAAATGTGTTCCCCTCCATATGCTTTGAAAGGGAAACTGATGTTTTGCCCCATAGAGATGTATATTATTCTTTCTTTCTGTCTCAGGATGAGATATGTTTTGTCTAGCTCCCACATGGAAGCCTGATAAAAGAGGAGTTTTATGTAAATAATGGATTTAGAGTATATAGTAGATCTTTGGAGAGATGAACTATAAACATACTGTAGATATGAAGTAAGATTTTTACAGATCTGTTAATCTGACAAGCACAGGCCCCACACTTGACACTCTGCATTAAATGCAACACCATCATTTCGCTTAAATCATACAGGCAGCATCATATGAAACGCTTCAAAATGCTTGATAAGAGCTCTCTTGACAAAACTCCCCCTCCCTCTTGGTAATGTTTGCCATTGCTCTTTATCATCGAGCTGATCTGTCTGCGACTGCTGGCTTCACTGCTGCAATGCTACATGAGCTGTTTACCAATACTGTACTTAACTGAGGGGTAGGCTACAGGGAGAGAAATGACAAAAGGCAGTTTCCAGGGGATCAAAATCAATTCACACAGCACAAAGGTGAACTGATGGTCTCAAGAAAAGACCATCTGAACATGTAGTAGAAGATTTATTTGTGTCTAATTTTAACAACAGCTTGGCATTTTCTGAAATGTATGTATTTGCTTTTTTGCTGAAGGTTAAACGAGAAGATTATTACACCCATCGTGTGTATGGTAAACATCAAGACAACACTGGGTGGTTAGGTTAACTGAGTGGAAACTGGGAACCAGCTAAAATCCTATTTATTGTCGAGATGTGTTGTTCCTCCTGCCTAACTCTCAGAAAGACAGCAAATAAGCATATGTTGAAGTATTGTCTTCAGCTGTTAAGTTGTTCAGTATAGGAATTTCTATATTTTAGAGGTTAAAATGAAGGTTCACTGAATCTCTAACCCAAACCATCAAGTTCACCCATAATTCCCCCTTGGTCATCTTCCCCCATCAGTATGACTCACCCCACCCTGCCTCCTTTTCCAGGCCCCATCCTCCTCATTGACATGATCTCTCCATTCAGCTGTCAAAGCACGTCCTCCGCACAAAATGATGGGGGGTCAGCGGTTTGATAAACCCATAAAAGGCTCCCATGTTAGCCTATGAAGGCCCCGGATGGCCTCTGTCACCCGTTCCCACAGCCTGCTGGTCTCTCAGCCTCTCTGACTGACAAGCCCTGTCACTCCACACCCTGACGCTCACATCCACTCTGACTACATCTTACCCCCAGAAACCTCGCACATTAATATGACTGACAAAAGCTTCAGCTTCATGATCATGCCACTTGTCAGTCCACCAATGCGGGAGGAGGGAAATAGAGAGTGTGGGCACAGTGCCCAGTGACTCCATCTCATCCAGTCATCAACTGGGTCTCTTTCTCTTCTTTCCTCTGGCCCCCCAGAGTTGTTGAAAAGGAAAAATGCACCATATTAAATCTGCCCACAAGGGATGGTGGATGGGGTGAAAAGGTTGACACTGATGCCAGCCCCCTAGCACAATGACACAGACGCTCCTGGAGGGAGGCTAGGAGTACAGCCCTATGTCAGGCTAACATCACAGAATATCTGGTATTTGGCTACTGAGCATCAGGCTTTGATGTGTTTCAATACTTTTCACTTCCTATTAACCAAAACAAGTTGAATAAGGAGGTGATTTTATTTTTAATGGCCCAAGGGAGAGATGGAAGATCAAACCAGGGAGTTGCCTACCTCTCACCATTAGACTGAGGGCCAGGGGGTGGGTATCCCAGCCAGCAGAGACCGGTCCTGTCTCCAGATACACATCAGTGTGATGGAAAGTCACCTTGGCTGGCCAGGAACTCTGCTCGCCCTGTCTGAAGATGGCTACTTTAAGGAAGTGGAGAATTAAGAGGATACAGAGACAAGAAGATGAGATAATCTGAAGGGGCTGCCTTGGACACAAACACGCTGTACACACAGATTAATGCAGTGGGAAAAATGGCAATAAAAATGTATTTTGGAAGAACCACATGAGTATCATCAGTAATGAAGAATATATTTCCTGCAGATGAAAGCAAGTTTCAGCATCAGGTTTGTGATGGTAATTTCCAGAGCAGCAGTAACCTGGTTCCAGTGTGGTAACCAGGGATAATACAGGTCATGCACAACTGCCTCTATCTTTTTCTGTCCTTGTCTGTCTGTATCTCAATCCATCTGCCTGTCTCTCCCCTGGCCGCAATTACTGTTATCATTAAGAGATTCATACCAAAAATTCATTCTCCAACCTTTACCCCAGCCCGGCGCTCCCCTCCCCTCTCCTAATGTCTAGCTGCTATATCCTGTGTGGTGAAGCTGGCACCGAGCTTTGAGAGTTTTCCAGCGCAGACTTTTTTGATTGAAGTGGTAAAGTTTCTTCAGTTCTCCACATGTGTGGGATCTTCTTCTCTGCTATGTTTACTGAACAGTAAAACCTGGAGGCCACAGACCGACAAGGGCGGACTCTGAGGCTCCTCATTCCCACCAGAAAGGAACCCATTTTATGAAGAATAATACTAATAACATGACCAGAACCCAAAACACTTCCTTTCCTGCAGCGTTGCAGATCAGGTTTTTGTTATATTATTCTTCATATTACAGTATTGGCTGCAATAGTGCCTTGTAAACAATAACCCAAAATTATCTAGTGCTTTTTCTAAAAGGTGCGCTTAAGAATCTTTCACAGTCCAGGCTCACGCCAACAATTTACTCTGACACCTGGCTGAAATAGTCCCTCTGTACAGCATGCTGGAGTCCTTCAGGGGCTGCTAAGTGAACTACAATTGCCTCATGAAGTAAAATAGCCTCAGGTGAACAGATGATGGAGGGAGCAAACGTGAGGAGACAAGCTTAAAGACAATGAAAAAAGATGAGAAATATAAAATAGGCAGAAAGAAGTATAGCATGTAGAGGGTGAGGGAATTTAAGTGAAAGAGGTGAAGAGAGGAAGAGGGGAGAAAAGACAAGCCTGCTTTTCTTTTCCCTAGCTCTGGATTCCTGGGTAATGACTGGGCTATAATGCTGCTGAGCCTCAATTCGCCAAATGAAACAAGAGGCCCAGCCAACCCCGTGATGTTAATTTCGCTTCATTTTTCATCTTTTTCCTTTTTTTTCCTTTGTGACATAAAAGTCATACATAGCCAATCTGCATTTCATTTGTATGGCAGCGTACTGTTTTCTTCCCTTTTTCTCTGTTTCTTCTTGCACATTCAGCAAAGTTCTCTGGCTAAAGCAGGGATTTGTGGCTTGCTAACTAGTGGAGGGGTTCTTTTCTGAGAAAGCCCTTTCTGAGAAACAACTTTCTTCACAGTGGCCTGATATGCTGACCTAGGCAAGGTTCTGTTGAATCACTGCTGAAGAAAATTTTGTTCCTTGCTATCTTAGCAGTAACCTAGAGTTGAACATGGTAAACATGGGGAACATTGGTAAAATAATGCTTTTAAAGAAGAGTAGATTAATATCTCTATTCAATACAATGTATTTAATCTGGAGAATGGTCAGTGTATCCCCAGTCATGCATCAGCCAAGTCAGCAATAAACCTGCAGAGAACACTTGAAGCCTACACACTCACACCCATCCAACAACCCCAGTGGTGTGGAACAGTTTGTGTTCTGTGAGCCTGATCAGCTCTGTGAGCCACTGATGGGCCCCTGTCCAGTGGCCACAGTGGCTGGATGAGAGCAGGCCAGACTGCATGCCATGGGGGATTCTGGGATCAGTGAATCCCTCCTTCATTCTCCGTATGGCTCGGAGGCTCCAAGTTATAAAGTGAGCATGATTTCTGGCCACAGTCCTTATTTGGTTCGATTTACAGGCGCCTTGTAGCGACCGCAGAGTCAAAACCCAGACATGGATTCTCTCTGCATACACTGCCCAAGCTAAACACATCAACCAAAAATATTAAATACATTTGTGGTTTATATTAATGTATTGGCTGTTACCTCAGCTCACAGCATTGACCTTTTAAATAGTTTTGTATCATTCTCCAGCGGGTTGTTGTAGGTGCAGTCAGATTCACAGAATTATTTACTGCATTTATTTTGTAGAATCTTACAATAAAAATAAAATCTACTCACACTGGGGTCATATTTCTTTTACTGTGCATTTACATACAGTTTGGCAGCTATGAATATGCCTCCACTTACACCACATAATATCACAAAGATAGTCATGAAACCACACAAAATATGCTGCTACACTAAAATCGTTTCCAGGCACCACTAGAGAAATGCATTGTGTTCCACTACCCCATCAGTCCCCATTTCCTTGGACATCCACACATGGCAGCTCCACCAGCAGCCGCACCCTCTCTCGCTGTTGTCCCAAGTCAGGCAGTTTAATCACCTGTGCCCACTTTATGCCAGAAATAAAAATATTTGTTCAGCTGCTTTAAGCGTTTCTGCAAATGGCTTAAGGGTCTCACGGGCTGTTGGGCAACTGGAGCTCAGGTGGTCTAAACACATTTCACTTCTGTGATCTGATTTCTACACATGCATCTGAAGGGTAGCAGAATCTGATTGAGGGTTCCTCCTGGCCCCATGGCATGCAGTGTCTCCCCCTCTGAACCCCTAGTTCCCCAGTTCACAGCCGTTATCAGTCCTGCATGGACGTCCAACTGCAACAGTTGAGCTGAGACAAGGAGCATGAAACATTTCTGACATTTCTAGAATGTGTGGCTAATTAGGAATGGCTGCTCATGTATGGAGGATTTTCTAACTGGGAGAAAGGAGGTGAAACTGTACAGCTGTATTTCGCTTTGGGGATAGAAAAAAAGTCCTGCACATAATGCTGATGATTTATACACTCACCTGCCACTTTATTAGGTACACCTGTACAATTGTATGCACTTCAATGCAACACTTCTGCTTTAGCACTTGTGTTTATGAAGCTCAAAATGTTTCAGTTTGGATTACATTATACATACATTATATTCAGATATATGTTCCTAATATTCTGACACTCTCATGTATGTAACTGGAAAGGACCAAATATAGAGACACCTCTGATCAATCAAAAACGTTCAGTTTTGCTTCTGACTTCTCTCACTCTACTGACGCTGTGCAGACTGCATAGGCCATAAGCACCAGTATTTTAATCATCTTAATTACAGAAATATTTTTCTGTTCCCCTCCGAGGACCAGCTCCGCCTCAAACCCTGCAGGTTGGTGTGATGATACCAAGCACTCCCCTCCACAACAAGAGCAGCAGCAACATTCAACAGGTGAAGATTTAGAGCTCTGCAAATATTGACTGTGCTGGCTTTCATGGGCCAGGAATGGGAGGGACAAATGTATCGGAGGGGCTTTGGGTTGGTTATGAGTCTCACCGCCACTTGTTGTAAACTTCTTTAAAATATATTTCCCACATCCAAAAACACGTAGAGGGGACAGGAGATAGGGAGAGGGGCATTTTCATAGTAGAGCCAAATGAGATTGAGGCTATGGGAACAGCCAGGAGAGAGAAAGCTAAATAAGATTTAGACTTCCCAGACGCGACAGCGCATATATTGAGAAATGGCTCACCTCCCACCACAGCTGTACTCTATTCACAGTGACACATTAGTATTCTAATGCCAGTGGGAATATGTATAGCTGCCCCAAGGTTAAAGAGATGCACAGGCTTGTGCCAGAGGAGCAGGAAAAAAGACAATGAAGGAGGGTGAAGGCGTGGTAAACAGAAGAGAGACATTTGTTCCGTTAAGACCTGTAGGGGAGATAGGGGAGAGAGAGGGGAGAAGCTCCAAGACTTAAAGGGGACTTTATATGATGGCAACATTTACTTCCCTGCAGTCACTGTCTCTGTCTCCATACTTACAGTACACATCAGCACCTTAAGACCACAGAGGCACTCTTCTCATGCATGTCACCACTGGTTCTACTTGATACTCAGACAGTGAACTAATAATGATGAATTGCCACACTGATTTTGTTTTGCAAAATGTGCTTTTTGATATAGTTTAAACTTCATGTACTTGGATCCATTACTTAAGTAAAAGCACCAATACCCCAATTTAAAAATACTCCTTTAGAAGTGAAGCTACTGAATTAAAATTTTACTGTTGTAGAAAAATAATATCACCAAAAAGTATCAAAAATAAAAGCTGCAGATAATGTACCTTTGTTGTTGAGATATTATTACAGTATACTTGATCCAGAGTCACTGAATAATCAACCAGTCTCTAACCTTCCATTCTCTTCAGAAGTACTAGAAAGAGCTTTCAGCCCACCAATCTAGCAGTAATCTTTCTATTACACTGAAACCACTAAACTGGAGAATGATCTTCTGCTTAATATGGATTCAGCTTCTCTTAGTCTAACACTGACTTTTATTATCATAGATCATGCTATACTCCTAAGTGTTATTTATCTGGAGGAACACAGTATGTTTACTATGCACTAATGCTTTCTAATGTGAAATATGGAGTACCCCAGGGCTCCATTCTTGGCTCTTTGCTTGGCTTTCTCTATATTTCATCTGTTTGCCAAATTATACACAGCCATGTAAATATCAGCCACTACCATGCTGATAATTCTCAGCAGTATGTGCCTGTAGAAGCAAAGGGTTCTTCTCAAATTATTACACTAGAGGCCTGTTTGTCGGCTGTGAAAAGCTGGATGTTACATAATTTCCTGCTCCTAAATTCAGATAAAACGAAAATACTTGTCACTGGTCCAACCTGACACAGACCCCAGTATAATCAGCTGACAGTCTGACAGCCAAGAATCTCTGTTACATTTGACCCCATGTTTATCAAGACTGCTTTTTTGTACCTATGTAATTTGGACTTTTCTGTTAGCGATGGACAATATACAAGTACAGTTCATTATTTCCTCAAAACTCTAATTAGTATAAAGTAGCAGAAAATGAAAATACTCAAGCAAAGTACTTCAGAATTCCATTTCAAAAACAATGTATATATTAGAGCTTTAGACTGAACAGAAAACACCCGATTTACTGTTTGTGGACCCTCTCCAGCCATGTAGTGGCAAATAAATGTGTAAACTTCAGACATTGATCAATTTGAAGTAAGCAACCACTGGTATAAATCAAATCTATTACTAATAGTTCACCTTCTTTTCTCGTTGAAGTACCTTTTATATCTTTATAAGCCGTACTTCACTTTGACAGTGGTATCACACGTGATGAATTAAAACTATTTTGCCAATAAATCAACTGAGCTCAGACCACTGAGTCTTGACCACATGCCTGCTTCAGTCCGATGCAGAATGCCTATACATGCACACAAAAACCCGATGCTTCTGAATATTTATATGTCCAAGAGGGAGTTGGATCAACTTGAAGCCCCGAGTCAAAATGCATTTTCTATGGTCCCCTAATAACTCAGACTAATAACTTTAGCATTGTCTCTGGAGCAAAATGCCCCCCTCCCCACCACCATCATCCTGTATCCTAGCGAGGGGGCTAGGGAGAGGTCTGGTGACAGTGTGTTGAATTTGGATGACAGGCCCAAGGGGGAGTGGACACCCACCCACCCCCCATCCCTTAGATAATCCGCAGGATAAAGGAGCTGCATTTAGGGTGTGATACGCTTAATCCTGGGGGGCCTTGTTCACAAAAGATCCCAGCTTTTCCTCTGGCCTGGGAGCTTCCGCTGGTCCGGGGGGGGGGCTGGCGTGGGTGCCAGTATAAACATGCTCCAATAATACATGTCCGCATTACAATGGAACAAACAACAGACATATAGACAAACACACAGACATGCAATGGTGGACAGAAGAGTGAGCATGGGAGACTCAAAAAAAACTTTGTAAATTCACACTGTCTTTATGGAGAGCCAATCCAAATAAGCACAGAAGGGCCAGCAAGTGTATACACACACCATACTGTGAGCAGAGGCGGTGATTACATTCTGCCTAAAGTTCAATGATACAAATCTTGCATGTACCATAGAAAGATAAGCTCAGTGAAGGATAGAAATAGAGAGAGATCAAACAGCTCACTGCCTACAGAGAGTTTCATATTTATAAACAGATGACAAAGTCATGTAATAGTCCCTTCAGATGCTACACGGAGTCATGGTTTACCCTTACAGTATACACAGTAGATGTGATCAGAGGATGCTGGTGGATGACGCATAAGCTCCCACTTTATCCCCTGGCAGCATTTGTGTTCCTACCACTGGGGAAAATGAATATTCAAAAAAGATATAATCTGCAAAATTGTTCTTTTCCTAAATTATATTTTCTAAAACATATTTTTTTTAACCACAAAAGCAGATAATATACACTAAGGCAGCATTAGAGACCAAATAAAGGATATTATTCCATATTTCTCTGATTTCACATGCAACTTTGGATTACATGTTTGGAAAAATGGGAAACCTCAGCCTGATTTTCTGACTTACTTTTCCTTCCCACAGCATTTCAATCTGACACATCCTCTTTCCACTGTGGGCTCTCCTGGCACTGAAAATGCTACTGCAGACAGCAGCACATAGACTTAATAAGAAAGGTTTTGTTACTGAACGGAATGAGGCAAGTGATTTGCTACAGAGGTTAATAGTTTTTGAGGGACTGGATCTTTGTACAAGCACAAAATAGCAAAGAATATATCGATATTGGCAAGTGTTAGATATATTTTGGACGGGAAAGCACTACGCATTTTGTATTCTTCATTGATTTTACCATACTTAGAGTATGGCATTGAAAACTGGGGAAATACATACAAAAAAGAGCGATAAGAATTGTGCATAAGATGGGGTGTAGGGATCACACCAATGGAGCTTTCATACACTCTAAATTGTTAAATTTTTTTTTTAAGTGTAGACATAAAAAATAGTACTAGAATTGATGAGTTTAAACATAAATATAAAGGTATGTGTCAATCAAGATATATGCAAGAACAGGTTTAATGATTAATTAGATGGAACATTGTGGGTGTGGTGTATGAATGTTAACACTCTGTAATAATTCTTTAGTATATTACTTGTGTGGTGTAGAAGATAAGTATTTAAGAATGTAATTATGTAAGAATGTTAACACTCTGTTATAATTTTTTAGTATATTACTTGTGTGGTGTAGAACAAAATTATCTATGTAGAGATACTGCTTGCAAACCAGTGATGGTAAGATGATGTCATGGGGTAGGACTAGATAAGTCTGACTTCTTCCTACTCCATTCAAGCATGTACTAGGTATAAGCAAATTGATATTGGATTAGCATTTGTTGGATATGTATGTGTAAAATTATGTGTGTTGATATATCAACTGTCTTTACATGCTTGAAAGAATAAATCAATCAAATCAAATCAAATCAATGAAGGTATTTTAAAAAACTAATATTTGCTTGAGCCTAAACTGACATTTAAATTGCTGTCACTGCTTACATAACAAAAGACACTTCAACATACAAATCATTAACATTTTGAGGACATTTTAACATATTTACAGTGTGAAAGTTTTGGTATAAAGGAGTACATCTTACTCCCTTCTCAGCTTTTAGAAAGTTTTTTATTTTCCAGTGTGACAACCTCCACCCATTTCGCAAGAAACAAAGTGTAAAATAACCCAGAAAGAGTATTTAAACCTCTTCTGTGACTCAGGTCTGACATGAAGATGAATCCTTCACCCCAGGCCCTTTAATTCTCTGAATCCTGACCTTTGGCTGGATGTTTTTTCAGCAACAGTGCATACATAGTCAGCACAGACCTCATACTTAATAAGAATTATGAGCAGTGATACAATTCTTTATCTGACTAACGTCCAAACCCTGCCAAGCTGTGTCTTGCAGCATTGGGGACTCATTGTGAAACAACCGACTGGTCCAGACCACTTATTTATAAAGAAAGAGCTCCACCACAGCACTGGCACATGTGTTGTCCACCAAGACTAACTACTCGTGACAGTGCCAGGAGTGTGTGTGTGCACATTAAGCTCAGGGGAAAGCATGCCTAATGTGGGAGAGAAACCATGAATTCAACATGGTCACAAGCTAGCATCAGTGTTCCCTTTTGGGGGAATAACCTGTCAATCCATTCTAATTCCTGAAGACACAGGCTCCTCTTATATACAGGTTGAGTTTATACTAGAGAGACTGACTCTCTCAAATGTTTTCTCAGGATCAGGTGCAGACAGGCAGGCTGGCTGAATGTGTGACAGGATAGGCTGCTCAAATACAAGTGTAGTCCAAGGTCAAGGTGACACTTACCACCCTGTAACTCTAACCACCAACTACTTTGTCCAGCAACTAAAAGAAAAAACACCCTGAGGAGCAGCGCGTTTATCCACTTGGCTACAAAAAAACCAGTGTGAGCAGGCTCAGATCTGTGTACCTGAAGGCTTATAGGTGCAGATCACAGCAGAAAAAGTGGCAGTAGAACCATCATAAATGACATGTTTAACGTCCCTTTCAAACTTCAGGCCATTGTTGTCACTTGTTTGAGAGTGTGGTACTGATCGAACATCACATCCAGACAAACTACTGTCACCATTCATGGGATTTTTTTTGTATTATGTGGACACCTAGCATGAATTTCTACTATTATCAAACATTTTCTTGACTGATTTTCCAAATTTACTACATCATGATATACTGTCATCGCAATAAAATAACCCCGTGAAAGTGTACTATATGCTGTATATCACCTACTCCTAACAGTCCACTGTAACAATGGATGGTAAGACAAAAGTCAACTTTTGATAGTAAAGAAAATGGTTAACAAAGGTTAATGTTTACATTCAGTGTTACTCATCAAGTAAGTTGGTATGCATAAGGTTTAACAAACACAAATGCATTTCCTTCCTCAAGTTTGAAACTTGCATTTTTACAGTCATGTTTACTAGCTTGCCATCTTCTTCTTCACTGCTTTTGTTAGCACATTAGCTTGTTTTGTGACACATTATTACCACCCTTAATCACAGCAACTACGTGAAACCATTTGATGCAATATGTTTCACATTAACCATACGTTGTTGAGAGCAAACAGAATGTACTGCACTTTAAAACATTGCTCCATAGCTATGATAGTGATTCACATGGAATCTTTAATTTGAAACTTATTAAAACGGGATTTTAACTTAGTGTCCATCTTTTTCATATAATTTCAAAGTGAATTTATCAGCAAAGGACATCATATATTTGAGAACCTCATGCTGACTGAGAGTGATGCCTGTGTGTTCAGAGTTGGGTGCACCTCCTAAATAGTGCAGATTTGGTTCAAAGGGTGAGATAGGGTACATGTTTGAGTCTGAGCACAAAAAAAGGGTACTCCAAATACAACACTTATTCATCTACAGTGCTTTTGGAGCTAGCAATATGACAAGGTTATCTGTTAAATAACTAGGTTAACTAAGTTAAGGTAGTGATACAGAGGCAGCTGTATCTGTGATGGCACTCAGACATCTAATGCCCAGTACTTTTTAAGTCACCAATTTTTATTAGAACCACCAAAATTTACTGTACCTACTTAACGGAGAAGTAGCATTAACATTCTGCTGCTGCCATACATACAGCATGTCTGTGCTTTTAGACCTGAAGGCCACCTGCTGACACAGGACATTCTTGGCTCAGCCTTGCTTTTACTATTGGCACTCTGTTTGAGGGCAAGAGGCTATTCGCTTTTGTTGTCTTTCAGCTCATACTGTATATCTAACATCTGTTGGTTGGCCCAGTTCAATAAGCACTTGTCTCTGGTGCATGTTTTTGGGAGACATAAGCTTATGTGTACAAATGTACACAGTTTGTGCCAGCAAGAGGAGTACTGAAGTTCCCAAAATCCTGCTGCCTGTGGATTCAAGGTTGTATTACACAATTAGCATAAAAAAGAAAGCCACAAAGTCCAGGCAAGGAATATGCAAAACCTTTATTTGCTTTAACCAAAAAATAACAGTGTCAATCGTTAAACAAAAAGCAAATAAAGCTATAAATATAACAGGTAAGCACATTAAAAGCAGGGTGTTCTTGCATCACATAAACCCAGTGATAAAAACCATTACAATATTGTTGTATAGTCTCAGCTCGAGGTTTCGTGCAAAGTAAAGCAACTGAAAACCACCTTCAAAAGGTCACCGGACATTCAAAGGAGAACATGCTCTTCATGTCCCAACCCATGTCAGCTCAGAGAAGAGCAGCCACCTGAGTGCAGAAACACTCTTTAACAATATTTTTTACTTAAGCATATAGAATCAGGAAAGGCACACACACAAAAAAAAAAAAAAAAAAAATCAAAGAAGTGATGTAACATTAAACGTACAGGTCCTTGTAAGGAGTCAAATCAAACAAAATGATGAACAAGAGCTAAACTGAAAATGAATTCTGCAGAATAACTTAAAAACCAAATGCAAATGAGACATCTCTGATGCATGAGGCAAGTGTGTGAATGGGTGCACACATACAGTCGATGGTGAATGGCTGCTGCATTATTTCAGTCTGTGTAGGGCTAAACATGGTGAGAATACAGGGGGCAAAGCAGCAGAAAGCACTTTCACTGACAGTGAGGAGACAGAAACAGACAGACACTGCTGGGACACTGCTTCATTAGAAAGGAGCAGTGGTGTGAAGCTGTATGTTCAGGCGCGATATAGCACGATCCTTTCGGCACACTCCTGGCCGACCAAGCTGGCATACTGCTGCACCTCCCTCTCCTCGCTGGAGCCCTTGCGTTTGCGGACATAGACTGCATAGGGCATGACAGTACGTTTGTATAGTACCAGCACTCTGCCCACATCCTTCAGCACCCGAGCATCTCCTGGGCAGAAACAGGCACACATGAGAATATGATAAAGACCAGTGTAGACACATTAAGCAAAATAAACACCGTCCTTATTTCCCCACTTAAGCTGATCTCTGGGTGACTTGGTAGGAATACACCATTGCTCCGAGAAGCTGTTGGGGGAGCAGAAGGCACTTTCTCCCAAAGCACAATTTTCCTTTTGCCCTAAACCTGAGCTCTTAATGGTGAGTGAGGCTAGTTAGCTTGCTCCCTGCTGGGTTGCCAATCTTAGCATCCCATTAGGTCCTGTGTCATACACTGCCAGCTCCCATCAGTCCAGTGAAAACACAGCTGATCTCAAAAGTGTGCATGTTCAGCAGCTAAGATCGGTCCTCCGAGGGGTCAGATGAAAAAAAAAGTGTAAAAAAAGGTGCCCCTCATTCTGACAGTAAAACCACCCACAGGACTGAAAGGACATGCAAGAGGTAGCACAGCAGGAAGTCCCAGCTGAGTGCTAATCATCTTGCCACTCCAGAACTGGAATTTTCTGTCAGTCACATCACCCTCTCTAGTCACTCAAACTGCCCTTAAAATCCTTTTATCTCTCTCCTTAGTTCTAGAAGCATTCTGCTTTTTCTCCCTTTGCAGAATGTCTAACTATTAAATTTGAATTATGACTTCAAAAATGCACATCCCCTACAATATTTTATCCAGTCAGCCTGTCCTATCTGGAGCAATCACAGCTTGGCCCAGCTAAGAAAAAGCAGATGAAAATATACTCTAGGCCAGGTTGTGGTGTCCAGGCTCATGGCGACCCATCAGTCAAACAGGAGTGAGTTGGATTTGATATTAATAGCGCTCAAGGCCTCCCACTCGCCACTACCTCTCTGAAAATTACCCATGTGGCTTGCAGCTGAGGTGCTATGAATGACATGAGCACACTTTTTTTTGCCTTAACACAGTCAAACAGAAAAACAAGAAAGCAGAGAGAAAAACTGCTTAGCTGTGTCACAAACACAGGTCTTCTCTCCTTTGGCAGATGTTAAAAGGGATTCCTCCATTTTCAAGGCTACTCATCTGATCACTCTCTTTCAGTGTTTGAGAGTATGACGCTGGAGGAGCAGCTGCACTGTGCGCTCCGACTGCCTCGACTGGGACCGGATGTGATCAGAAGCTTACTTAGAGCAATATAAGTGAACCGGCCTTGCTGCTCCAATCAGTTAAAATGCCTCAGGCCTTAAGAATCATTGGAACAGAAAATGATTAAATCAGTATTGCAGCCCCACAGGCAGTCACATAATTTGTGAATACTGTATATGCAAGTCAGCGTCTCAACTATTCATGCTCCCTGATTACATCTAACAAGCACAGACAGTACCTGAACAGCAAACCAGAGGAATGAAGAGAAACAAAAGCCCGGGGCTCCTTAGCCCTCACACTCCCATCGCCATGAAGATACTTTTCATATTTCAAGATTTTCAAACCAAACTGTGGATTCATGTTTTATGTATTAGCCTCATTCCCCCTGTTCAGTAATGCCCCAAACCACTGTGTTCTCCCCTTTCTCTAAAAACTGCTGAGTCACATAATTGAAGAAGGCTTGATGTAAACTTTTAAATGGAGAAAACTAGCAGTGTGGGGAAATGGGGTTTCAAAGATGTAAAACTTCACCACCATTTCTATCCATGAAGAATGTATGAATCATTCAGGGATGAAAGTGACTCTGCTTAAAAGTTGGATGCTTCCTTAATAGCTTTTCAGCATCGTCTTCTTGTGTTGTTTGTCACTGTGACAGTTCACTTGCACAACAGTTAAGCAAAGCAACACTTGTCCAGTGTGTGACACTGCTCTAAAGCACCACTGTCCCCTTGTGAAGATACTGCATTTTACAGACTAAAATGGATAGCAGCAAGTAGCTTTAGGATGGTCTATTAACCTCAACAGCAATACTGAGCAAAGGCCCTATCGCTCTCTCTTACTCAATCCAAACATCCGCTCCTCACATAAACAACTTTCCTTTTCTTCTTCACTCATTCAGTTTTCCTTCACTGCCCCCTCCTCCTTTTGAGTAGCTCCAGACCCTGTTCCCGTCAGGGCCACCGGACATTCAGTGACATGCCACGATGAGGTCACAGCTCCACAGGGTCGGGGTTCAAGGGTCGGGGGAAGAGGAGTGGTCAGGTTGGTCAGGGAGTGAGAGGGTCAGGGCTGAGGCTAAGGGCCTTAAAACCTCGCCACGCTCCTCTCTCTCCCTCTCTTCACATAGGTCTCAAACTTAAGAAACACTTGCTTAACACCAGACTCTGGTCAAAAGCAGGCCACCAGGTTATGACCACTTCCTAAGACCCAATATCACAAATTCACAATAGTACTTTGAAAAGCAAAAGGCCAAAATGGTGGTGTAGTTAGTAAGAAGGCTGGAAGACCTGGGTTCAAGACCCTGTGTCAGCATGCATCCGTCCAGCTGACCCTGACCCTCTGTAGCACACTGTGAATTCTGACATCCAGGAAGTAACAAGAGAATTCCACTAAATTGTATTGGAGATTGTCATCATTATTGTTAAGGAAATGTTCTTCAACAGTGGAAAAAGTGCAGCAGATCTAAGATTAAAAAAAAAAAACTTGCATTATGACACATGAAACAAAGTTGAGTGGTGTCTACCTCCTACCTCCACTCTGACTGGGAACATTAGCACAAGTCAGACTGAAGAGCAGAAAGCCTGACAGTGAGACCCACTGTGAAAGTGGATACTGTAAAAGCTAGAAATACAGTGGAGAAGGCAGGGAGCTTAGGGGTAAAGGGTGGCTGCTGTCAGGCTGAAAGCCCAGATACGTAATGTGGATCTCAAAACCAATCGGCTTCATAAGAAGTGAATGTATGCATTTGTATGAGATGTGGAGGAGAAGCCAACAGAATGAGCATATTTTATTTTAGTAGTCTGTGTTTGCATTATGTCATTTGTGCACCTGAGTTGGCGCCTGCTGGACGCACTTAATGGCCGGGGGGCGACTAATAGTGTCACACATTTTTGCAAGTGTTTATCTTGCACAGTGGGCAATGCTTGTACTTCTTTCTCTGTCAAGAAAACACTGATTACTTATGTGCTGTGTAGAGAGTGTGTGTGTGTGTGTGTGCATACCAGTGACCCTAGGGGCCTTGACATGTCAGCAACAGGCATGTAATCATTGTGAGCCTGCTTTGGTCAAAATTGTGTACTGTAAACTTTACATTAGCCGTCTTTACACACCTCATTAGGACAGCTCCATAACCGGTCACCCTCACATTTTGAACACACATCCAGCAGCCCACTGCTCATTCTCCCCTGGGTGTGACTTGGCAGGGAAACAGAGCCTTAATGCAAACCTGAGCTGACATTAATGGTGACTGTTGAAATTTCTTTAACACAATTTTCTGTACAGTTGTTTATCTTTTTTAAATTCAGATCAAGAACCTTTGTTGTCAGGTTCAAACAAAAGAGAGTTGTAGTGTCAACCTTAATATGGACATGACTGGAGATTGTGCTGTAAGTATATATGTTACTCTGTAAGGCTGGATTTTGGCAGTTTACTGCTGACACTCCGAAGCACTCAAAGCACTGATGACAGGACAAGTAACCAACCAACTAGTAGCACACTTTAAGGAACATTTCCTTCACATGCTGACCAAAAAATTAAAGAATATTATTTCACTATCAACTAGAAACACATTCTGACTTGTTTAAAAAATCATTTTAAAGGCTTTACTGTTCTATAATCCTAAATAACACTGTTGTTTAAATGGCTGCATTTGGTATAGTAGTTTTTACCATATGAAATGTCATAGTCACATACATACAAATTTCTGTGAGATGAGATTTGTACTTTATTAGAAGTGTTTTCAAACATCGTGGTCTACTTTTACAAGAGAAAAGATTTTAATGGTTACGACGATGTATTGCACATGTGCGTCCAGTTTATTTGCTCATCTCCGTTAAAGTGTAACACACAGCCATTTACCGACTGTTTCTGCGACATGCATCCATCCAACCAGGACTAGGAAGCAAACAAAAATGCGACTGGAAAACAACGTGCTATGGTTAACTGATGGGAGAAGCTCAAACCCGTTGGTAAACTAGGTCATAACCATGTCTCCGAAGAAAACAGCCTATAAGAGCATTGTTTCAACAGAAATACAAGTGTGCTGCCTGGTCTAATTATTCCAACAAATCCACATGGCAGCCCGATATTATATATCAGTTTAAATAGATCGCACTTTAAATATTGCATCATATGCAGCTATCTTTATTTTTAAATGCTCTGAAATATGTTCCTGTCACTCTTTTTCATTTAAATATTGATGTTAATGTGGTCAAAATCATCAGTCAAGCTCATGCCAGTTGATTTTCTGACAGTCTAGGCTATATATTAAAAAAAGAACACAAGCCTCAACAGTGTCCCATGCTGCTAATCTGACAATGACATGGTGCAGGTCGACCTAGTGGCTGACTGACCACTGGGCACATTTCTGGAAAAGACACAAATCCTCGACACCACCACTTGTCAGCCAGAGACCATCTTTAGTTGCAGTCCAAACCCACAGCTTGGCAAAAGTCCTGAGAGCTAACTAGCAAGACACCTAGCACTGAAATGTAATGACACCAGGGTTGGACAGCTTTGCTTGAAATAATGTCCAGCCCTGTCCAAGATCAACAGTCCACACAGGAATGGAGGCACCACATAAGCCACAGACACTCAAACAATCTCTGGCCAATCTCTGGCCACAGTAAAAATCGCAGACTCTGAGAATGCCACTTTGTCCTCAGTAATTTATGCCTGCTCAGGGATTATTGGTATGATTGACAGGAAAAGGTCAGACCTACAGTACCACTGGTGAAGCTGCTAATTTCCTCATTTCCTTAAATTTGTATTTATATTTGAATTCTCTACAGATGAAGTGCCAAAACCTCCCCTCACACAATCTGACCTCTGAAACAGTGGACAGAGGAAAGGGCATGTAAGAAAGCACTTTTTTCTTTGAATTTGATCATTTGTGTTGGTTTTTACTTCACTGCATGGCACCAACTCCAACTATGACCTCACTAGAAGTCTTAAGCCGTCTCTCTACATTCACATATCCCTCTTTCCTCCTCTACTTGTCTGTCAGTCTCTCTCCAATTTTAATGTACAGTACTCCTTTCTCTTCTGGTTGCTGCATACAGTCACCAGCCTCAGTTCCTCATGTGGGAGCTGTAGGAATTTGACTGCATGGTCAACTTGTATCCCACAGCACAAATGCTTCATCAATATACATAGGAGCCTGAGCAAAGAGAGATTTTTTAAAAATAATGAGACAGAAAATGTCTTTCTGGCTATGAACATATGCAGAAAATCATTCAAAACTTTCAAACTAACTTCCACTCTCCCCACGCCCAGTGCTAACCCCACCAGCCCAGGCCATTGGAGTCTGCCGGTCTACTTTCTACAGTGACTGCACTCTTGCTGCAAAGCTCACACGTTTCAGTGCACAGTCTCAGTGAAACCAGACCAGATGTTAATGCAAAATTCATGGGATCATCCAGAACAGCATGTACAAAGAACTTGAAGATCTGAGTTAAAGCTCAAAGTGGCAGGTCAGTATGTTAAGTAATGTAAAAAATATTTGCAACGGCAGAACACAAACGTAGAAAAATGCTGTTTCTTTTAGTTTACTTAAAATAATAATGAAAACAGTAGAGAGGAGCATTCCATGGTTGTACCTGCATCAGGATCCTGATTCAAACGAGCATAACAGGAGTTCTCCAGCCTGGGTAGGCACTGCTCTATTGGTACCCAGACATAGGTCTCTGGGCACAGGAGGTCTGAAGGCCGGTAATTCCCCTGGGGAATGAAAAAGAGAGAGAGAGAAAGAGAGGGTTAAACCTCATGCTAAAACAATGTTTTATTGGTTATTACTGAATTGATCCACAGAAAATTTCAATTTCAATTTTATTTGTATAGCACCAAATCACAAAAGTCAGCTCAGGACACTTTACATAGTGAGGTCTAGCCCTTACTACAACTACTATTATTATTATTATAATTATTAATATAGAAAAAAACTAACAAATCCCCCTTGAGCAAGCACTTGTCAACAGTAGGGAGGAAAAACTCCCTTTAACAGAAGAGACCTCCGACAAACCCCGGCTCCTGGTGGGTGGCCTTCTGCCTTGACCAGTTGGGGTGAGTGGATAGAGGAGAGACAAAAGAAGAGCAACACATCACAACAAACACATCAACAGGGAGAAGCTAATATGGGAGAGAGGTGATCTCTCTTGCTAGTTCCTGTCAGTACTCTGGTTGCAGCATTTTGGATTAACTGGAGGCTTTTTAGGGAATTATTGGGAGTTACAGTAGTCCAGCCTGGAAGTAACAAATGCATGGACCAGTTTTTCAGCATCACTTTGAGACAGGATGCTCCTGATTTTCGCAATATTGCGCAGGTGAAAGAAGGCAGATCTAGAGACTTGGTTTATGTGTGATTTAAAGGACATATTCTGGTCAAAAATGACTCCAAGGTTCCTCATAGCAGTACTGGAGACCAGAGCTATGTCATCTTGAGTAACTATATGGTTAGCCAGCAGATTTCTAAGGTTTTCAGGCCCAAGCACAATAAGTTCAGTTTTGCTCATTCAGAAGTAAGAAATTACAGGTCATCCTTTATGTCTTTAAGACATGTTTGAACTTTGACCAATTGATCTGATTCATAGATAAATATAACTGAGTATCATCTGTGTAGCAATGGAAATTTATGTTGTGTTTCCTGATATTGCCTAAAGGGAGCATGTACGAAACTGAAGTGTTGTATCCAGCAAAAAGCTTCTGTAATCAGTAAATGTAAAGATTTCTTGCTTTTTTAAAATTGCCATTACCAGACAAAACAAGTAATCTAAACATATCCTCTTGGTTTGAGAGCATTAATTATTTAAAGACATTTCATTTTTCACTGATGGAATCAAAACAATCGACAGAATAATCAATAATGAAAATAGTTTGTTGCAGTAACATCATTTCACACTATGCTAGTGACGCTTTGCGGTTAAATGTTTGACAAGTTGCAAACTGACCTCAGGGTAAGGATGAGGGTTGACACCTGGATCAAACTTGGCTCTGTTTAAGTTCTTTGTTTAAGCAGTGTTAGGTCATCTGCAATGTTGAGCAGGAATTGCAAACACACCAGCATATTGTAACGTGTTTTTGTGAAATGGGTACAAGTCTGTATTTGACCTAACATTTTGGATGGAAGTTAGGTCAAGCTGAACAAAAACTGTTGCAAGACAAAGAAAAAAAATGACTGAGGGGTTAGGAGAACAAACAGGAGGAGAGAAAGACTCCATTATCAGCAAACTGCATTCTCCCATGACTCCAAACAAATGCAAACTGCTCAGACAGCTCTGTAAACAAGCAGACGCCTGCAACAGGCCTGTTGCATGGTATCAACAAATAATATTTACATTTTATGATGCTTTAAACTGTAGGACAAAGACACCAGTATCTCATGAACATGCTTTTTAATATACAACTGAGGTCAAAAGTGCTGCGTGATTGAACTTACAATGAAAAGAAGGAATGCAGTTGTTAAAAGGAACTCAAAATAAGCAAGACAAAGGAAATACCATTAGAAAAACGGTGTTGTTACACAGGCACTCTGACCATGACCCATCTGTGGGTTTATATGGAAAATATGCTGCCTGTTCTTACATGCGCGATAGGGTGTCATGAGAGTGAACTCGCCCACTTTTTGCCTTTGAAACATTACAAGGAGAAGGAAAGGGGAATACAACAATAGTCCGACACAAGACAAATGCCAGAATGTATCACTAAATTCAGACAGCCATGCAAAACAGGCCGAGTCTGAGGTACAGGTTGCACTGGGGAAAAGCAGAGTGAAGCAGAAGACTCAAAACACACTTTAAGTGCTTTTGCTAACAGATGGATGGTGGTGGAATGCTATGCATCCAAAGCTGCAATGGGACACACACATCAATCGGATGCTCTCCGTGTCCCAACAATCTACGGCCTTGTACAACTGTCAGCGCAATCAGCTTGACACTCTCACACTCTATCTCATGTCTATACACTCATTCAACACTGCAGCGGGGCACTCCTTTATATGCAGACCACACACCTGCTTGATATAGGCCCCTGCACCTCAAATTAATCTGTCTGCATGGGGGGTGGGAAGAGGGACAGAGGTGTGACTGAAGAAGTGAGCTTCTAGAGAGAAAGAGTGAAATAGAAGAAGAATGACAACAAGCAAGGACAGACCAGATCATTCCATAAAGAAAAGCTGCTATGTTTTCAGTGGATTCCTGAATGATATTTCCAGTCCTTTGCTGTGAAGTTTCAGCAGAAAGAGAGGCCTATCTAACCATAATGAAACCCAGAGTCTGATCGTGGCACGTGTACAATTCATCAGTTCTCTCTCTGAACAGATAAAAGGATGCATAAAGGGATGAAGAGTATGAAAGGACACAACCATTAGTGGTTTGGACAGAAGAGAGAACAAAGAAGAAAGATACTTGGTTTGCCACTACCTAACTGTCAGCTTCTTTTCTTTATTGGACTGAAAGAGAAGACTGAGCTCACCGCTGACTTTCTTCATTTTCCCTCTTCTTTGTTTCCTTCCCTAGGCAGACTTGAAGGCTCCGTAATTCACAGCTACCCCCACAGCTTCTTTGGCTCATCTTCAGCCCAGTATTTTCTACTGTTGCATCAGCTTGCTCACAATATCCATCTTTTTATCTTAACAGTTACTTGTACTGGCAGAGAATGCAGTAATGGTTTCCTGAAACCTAGAGCCTGAGAGAGAAGACTGATGTGCAGAGTGTGACCAATCTAATAGCTGGAAATAAAATGAGCCATTACCACAAATCCATGTTCATGAGAGGCTGTTAGCTCAGCAAGTGGCCACAGGAAGTGACAGTGAATGGCCACAGAGCAATATGATGAGGTTCTTTGTGTATATATGTGTGTGTTTTTGAACGTGTCTGGTCAACTACAGTATAGGGCTACCCGGCCACTCCACAGATAGCCAGGATGAGGCTTTCCAGATGAAGAAAACACTTCTGGCTTGGTCCTCCTCTCTTCAGTGGCTCTGTTTCTCCCTTTCTAAGTGCTCAAAGCCTCCCACACCGAACCAATCCGTCATCATCTATCCCTCCTTTTTGTGCTCACGCGTTCAGAGAGATGTGGAGGTGATGGCGCTCGCTGACAACCTCTGAAAGGCTCTTTTAGACAGAAGGACAGACAAAAGTTGAAAAAGTGAGTAGAGAAAGAAGGGAACATGCACAAAGCTCTGCAGATAGACTTGGCTGCCATGAAAGGGAAGGACAAGAGAAAATTAGGTACAGGTGAGTAAAGTGATGGTATTTATCATCACTGAGACACGGAGTGAGGCGAGCTGATGGAAGTGATAGGAACGGTCTGAGCGCCAAGACAGAGGGGCCCAGCACTGAGAGAGGATGTTTGAAGCAGGAGGTGAGATAGACACAAAAGAAAAATAGATGTGTGAGGAGAAATAAAGACCTGCAAAGAAGAGAAACTTTAAATGGAAACCATACATTCAGAAGTGAGCAAACACTCTCAGTCATTTAAATGTATTGTTTTGCTGTGTATTTGGTTAAAGAATATGCAGAGGTCCCTGTTCACAGGAAAGCAGTCTTCTATGGTGTCGTTTTCCCAGTGAACTGAACTTTAACGGAACAGAGAGGCAAATTACTCAACCTTATTTCAATAACAAGCTGCTCCAGTGTAAACAATGACACAACCTCAATCATCAGACATAATAAAACACATATCTCCACAGGGCTTGAAATGAAGTCACACAATACTCTGTAGATCTACTGTCACTGCAAGCCCCATGGCAACACAACAACAGTCTTTTCATGCCATATAGACTTTACTTACATATACACAGCATGAACCCTGTTGTCAGAGCAAACTGTGTTGCCAACTCAGCAAGTCAAACACACAACCGTGACCTTGTTCAACTCCTTCATTGTGCACCCTTTCCACCATTTCTTGTTTTCTCACACATCTCAAGATAGGGAGCGATGTCCCGGACCCATACTCATGATATATTTGAAAAGCAATTAATCAGGCACATAAATCATGTGCTTCGCTGCAGCCAAGGAATCCTTGTGAAAATCTACACCTCTTGTGCCTTGTGCTTGTTGTGTTCTTCCCTGCCTGATGAAAAAGGCAGACACACGTGTTTGGTCTATAGTCTAGAGTGGAGACTTGATGCAGCTTTTATCAAGTGAGAGACCAGCAGCCAGAAGAGTCATCTTCAGATTCTCCAAAATAATGGACAGAGAAAAAATTCTGACTCAGCTTATTACCAGTTACAGAGTTCATTACAACTAAAATATTTCACTACTAATAAAAGGCCAGTCTATAGGACAGATCAGAACATGTCCTTGAGAGCATAGGAAGTGAAGGGTTTGATGCTTCTGGTGACAACAAAATGGGTTTGTGTGGAACAAAACAAATGAAGACCTCTGTAGTTAGAATGAGAAGCTATTAATCTATCAATCAAGTTCTAGACGTATTTCAAAGATACGCAAACAGGACACACCTGACCCCAGGATGGAGTGCCATGGCAGGGGTCTGAACACATTTGTAAATGAGCCAATTTGCAGTTTGAATTTTTAAACTGCAAAAATTTCTGAAAACATGTTTTCACTTTGTCTTTATGGGTTACTGAATGTAGACTGATGGGCAACAATGGCAATTTAATCAATACAAAATTATATGTAAAATGCAATAAAGTGAACACTTTCTGAAGCCACAATATTTTTTTTCTTAGCCGTTCTTATATTCTTTTTTTTTTTTAGCTTTCTCCCGTTTTTATTACATTTTGATATTGGTTCTATTATTACTCACAATATTAGAAAGCACACCAACGTGCTGATATGATGGAGGTACTATCATATCCTGCATTTAGAGAGAGACTTTATGAGGATGAAATTGTTTGTAGCTTTACAATTGCAAGGCAGTGTCATGGTTCAAAGTGATCATCTTTCAGGCTTGGTAGAGAAAACATCAGACCACAGGAGGTGGACTTGGTGTCCTAGTAAAAGGGTCTCTCTGCCTCCATCTGCATTACTTTACATCCACATCTGCTGCTGATTTCCTGCTCATATCTTCAGTTGAGTTTTCACACACCCTACGCCAAACTGAAATGTGTGTGTGCGCACAAGTCAGGCACTGTGCAGGTCTATTTTTGTTAACAGTATTGGTACAGCTCAACTCTCTACAGGAAAGAGCAATAAGTTATACAGTAATCTGCTGGTGAACTGAACACCTACTTCAGTTGGAGATAGAGCGGCTCCAAGAGTGTGATGTGAGGCTGGTCAGAGAATAGATGAGGTCACTAATGTTAGACCTTAATTTGTTTGGCTGTGGCAAAAGATACATCATCCAAAAATAACCTCCAAAAAGGATCCTGTTTTATAACAATGCAGGTCAAGCATGAACATAATGCTGAATAGAATATTATGACAAGAATGACAAGGTCAGGTACTCTCAAAAAGAAATTTGACACAAATAGACAAATGTGGTCTCTTTGCAGTACATCATTCAACTGGTTGTCACCCAGGACAAGCCTGAACTCAGAGGGTATACAAAGAGGGCTAGTGTGACCAAGAGCCAAGCAGACCTAACATTGACTGGTCCAGGACAGCACTCTGACCCAGGGTCACATTCAGCCAATCTTAGTCAAAAACCAATAAACACAGGTCCCGATCCCTACATCTGTGCTCTCTCTCTCAAACATACTGCTTTCTCAGTATACCCCTCTCTTTAGTCTTAAGACTGCTGAAACACACATTCTGATCGGACAAGGGGCAATGGCTCAGGCTGCTGATAGACACAAGTAAACAGCGTGGCTCACACAAACACACATGCAGCTAGACAAATAACATTAGAAACCGCGCAGACCAGACAGGGGAAAAGGTCCACTGAAAGACACGTCCAAACAAGCTGCATCTGAGAATAGTGGTCCACTCAGATGCACTTTCGCCACAGTATGCGCCAATATGTACATATGCATTCGTGTGTGTGTGTGTGTTGAGGTCTGAGTGCAAGTGCCCTGAACATGCCTGGGGTCTGTATTCGGGAAGATTTACACTAGCCGCTGTTTAAACACTTGGGGCCCACCAAGGCCTTTTCACCCCACTCAACACATTACCACAGGACGGCCTTCAAATAAAGTATCCAGGCTGGTAAGTCTCCCCTCTTGGGCCCCTACACAACCTCCAAAATCCCCTCCACTCTGTCCCAGCAATCCCTCGCTTGGCTGTGTGTCACAGCCCCATGGATGACAGGTTAATGAGGAGAAAATATTTTTCAGGATCGCATTTCAACGGAGTCCTGAGAACCAGCGGCAATGCTTTTATGGGCATCAGCTCACAAACTGGGCACTTTTATCTTTTTATCTGCTCTGGTCTTTATGGGCAAGCATACTGTTACAGGCCACAGCTTACTGACGTACCATCAGAGCCACAGCCACTGATCTTGGTCCTAAAACCCCACCTTAGACTTCTCACTGCAAGACCCAACCCAAGTTGTCGACCCACACTCTAAATTTATGTCTAACTAGCTCATTCTGTCCAGCAGTGTTTATCAAAGATCTGAATGCATTCTCTCACCAAAAAGAAACCAGACGTTTCAGACAAAGTGGCGCAGCTGCAGCAGGTTTGAAAATAAATAGTGGTGAAGTTAATGGCAAGACAAACACCTCAGGCTGGCAGCTAGAAGGCTCTGGATCTGCTCAGCATGACACCATCTCTAAACTCTCATTTTCACCCTCGTGACCTTCACACCTCCCCCTTGCTCTTATCCTGCTGCCATCCGTCTTCACCTAACTTTCCACCATGTAGTAAGACTGAATCGTCTGACCTGACCTCATGAACTTTGCTCCCTCAGACCCTCATCCTGTCAGCCCTCCTCCTAGGGTGTACCAAGCAGTGGCTTGCCCCAGATCACGCTGTAGCCTGTTAATGATTTGTTAAAAACACAATCCTGGCACGACAGAAAAAAAATAAAAAACAGACAATGAGGCATAAAAGAGAAGAGAAATTATAAAAAACTTAAAACAAATGTTTCTGCTGAGATGTGCACTGTTGGTGGTCTCCTGTGGAGCTAAATCAAACAATGCTGTGTGAGTTAGAAAAGCTCCAATTTTAGACAGGGGGAGGGCAGAAAGCTGGAAGGCACAGAAAGAGATATGCTTATACATTTGACAGAGGTGAAAATGGGCCTGGCTGGGTTTCATCTAATTTAGATGAGCACAGGTTTTCTATCATTAGGACTAGAGGAAGGTAACACCACTGGCATAGCAGAAAAATGCCTTCTAAAAACCAACTGAATACTGCTTAATTTAAGCAAAGGAGCAGAGAAAAAAAGAGAGCCAAATGAACGATAGCAAAAACACTAAGCATTCAGGTTCGCAACTGGAGAAACACTCTTGTCTGCTGGTGCAGTCTTATCATTGGCCTAAACGGACAAAATGTGTTGCCAGGTTTTATCTCTGAATTATATCAGTTAAAAGTCTCTTCAGTCTGGTCCTTTCTCTTTCTGTCAGTCTTTTGTCCCAACCAGCATGGTGGCTGGTTTCTTAAACAGTTGCTGAAAGAAGAACAGAAACAACAAAAGGGAAAGAAAGTGAAAAAGGGGCCAGCTGTACTGCTATGTCTGGACCTGCAGGATCTGTGAAGCACAAACTGGGTTCCAAGCAAACACTGCTGTTCACTTCTTAATACTCTAACTTTTATGGCAAAGCAATCTTTATTTCTATAGCATCTTTCTAAACATATGCTACAAAGTGCTTCATACAAAATTATAAAAACTAATCCTGCAATCAAGATAAAATTGTTAGGAGGAGGAGAGCACAAAGATATAAAGGTATAAAACCTTATTCAGGACAAGTGGGCAGATCAGATCCAATGGCATAAGGAGACTATTCCATAATCTAGGGGGATACCCCTGCAAAAGCCCCCCAAGATTTTAGTCTGGATGTAAGAACCTTTATAAGCCGCTGATTAGAGGATCTTAGAGATCTTCTTAGTTGTAAAGATGAAGCTCAGCGATGTACAATGGTGCTAGCTCATGAACAGTTTTACAAACAAACAGCAAAATCAATCCTTTGGCAAACAGGGAGCCAATGAAGTGAGGCCAAACCTGCAGTGATGCATTCATATTTACGAGTATCTATATGAAGACGAGCTGCAGCATTCTCACCTATCTGAAGTCTGGAATACGAAGAATAGGTGCATACAGAGCATTACAGTAATCAAGTCTAGAGCTAACAAAAGTATGTACTGTACTGTGTTTCCAAAATCATTAAAAGATAATGTTCACCCTTGCCAACAATCTCATCTGAAGGAAACTCATTTTGATCACTGAGTTAATCTGTTTATCCAGCTTTAACGAGCCGTCAAAGAGCACACCTAGGTTCTTTACCTGAGGTTTCAAATATCATGGGACCTAGATCATCAATATTAGTTGATCGGGGACCATTAATTAACAGACATTCATTTTTACTTTCATGTATATGTAAAAGGTTTAGTTATTGTTGTGCTGCTGCCATAAACGAAATGTACAAGACAGCAAAATTCAACAACCGCCCCCCCTTCTGTGTGAAACACACACCTCTAGATGCCTCAAACTCACTCACTGTCACCCTAAATCTGCCCACATGTACAACAAATGACACAGCGAATGTGAGGTCACACACGTACACATACCATACTGTCAAACGGGCCCCTTGAGTGAAAATAACATGCACACTGAGTCTTGACTGCTGTGGCTTGGAGCCCTTTTTACATGTCAAAACCTGCCACTGCTTACTTGGAAAAGAGACGGTGTGAGGGGGGAGTTTATTAGATAAATGTACTCTGATGGTTACTGATGGCACTGTAGCGATTTATAAAGATTTCTTAAGCAAAAAAGGTAAAAGTGATTAAAGTGAAATTTATTTAGTGAGAAAAAAAACAAAGTGTATGAAAAACATATTGTAAAGGTGTGTGCTGGTGTGCCCTGAGAAAAAAAACAGTGTACGTGCCTGAGTTGGGAGGCACTTTGACACATCTAACTGATGTCATAAGAACTAAGCTCATGCAGCAGGTGACAAAAAGGCCTGCAGGCACCCAGCGATTAAAGCTTTAGCATAGCTGCAACTGACTTAAACCAACATCAGATTCTTTCAGTGGTAGTATCCTAACATACTTTTACACACAGAGTGGCTGACACCTGGGTGGATTCATTTCAGGTCCACTGGACACAAAAGCTTTGGCCATGTGGAAAACTGTTGGCTGTTACTAGAGACCTGACCAGCTCTGTGTCAGTGTTTGTTGTTTGTGGGTAAGGAGGAGTTGGACTGAAAGGGAACGGAGGTGCAGCTGCTGCAAAAAGACCCTTAAAAGTTACTGAAGTACCACCAGGAAACGAATAATCCTTTCCATCTTGCCTCCTTTTCTCATTTGGCACACAGTTTGTCACTCTTTTTTCTCTCCATCTGTCCTCCTCCTCTTCCTTTCACTCATTTTGCTCACTCCTTCTTTCTTCCTCCCTGTGGAAAATTTAATGGTTTCCTGGGCTCAGACTGGGACATTCTTTCACTGTGAACAATAATAACAAGACTAAAAGCCACTTCATGTAACTCTCTCTCAACTCCCTCACCAAGTGGGTACAACAGGTTCTGCTGTCTGTGTGTGTGTGTGTGTGTGTGTGCATGTATGCCAGTCTGGAAAAGTACTTCATCTGTTGAGACCAGATACTGCAGATTGGTGACAGCCTCATTTGTTCTCATCAAAGTATGCTTACTCAGTACTTAAATGTAACTAACACAGACAAGTGCTCTCACACACACACACACACACCTCTGTAAAGAAATGGAAATTCACTACAAAGTGGCACGGATCTTTAGCTCTTTGTTTCGTCCAAGAGACAAAGTAGAAATGCACTAAATGAAAGCTAATGAAACTCTTAAGTGTACTGTGCAAACTACTGAAGCTGGGTGGTGAAGTTATTAGAGTTTAAAGTGAATAAAGCATAGTGAAAAATAATGTCCGAGCTGAACTCGACCTCTGCAATTATAAGAAAATCTAAAACAATGCATCATGTCCTGATAGTAAGAGAATTATACTCTGCAGGCTTTTTTGTTACGGAAGCCCCAATAATTACGAATGCACTCCTGTCACTAGACGGATTCAGTGTTTGCTCACAAATGACTATAATTCCTCCAAACAAGCTATAAATATGTGTTGCATGACATTTGAAGCTAATATCAAAAAGCCACAAAATGTAGTTTTAGTCTCAGTTACTCTGTCTAAATTGACCAGGGCGGTTAATTCAGATGACTTCTGGCTGCACATGAGAGGCAATGTGAAAAGAGAAGAGTGGCAGAAGGGCCAAGACCTTTGGTCTCATTTAAGCTCCGACAGCTTCACCTTCTGCTCTCTACAGCTCAAATCAGAGGGCTAAGGAGGGCTAAAACGCCAGAGACTGGAGCAAGAGGCAGGATGTCACATCTAACCCTGAACCCACCAGCCAAACCAGCAAGGCTCTGTGGGACGCTCCATCCCAGCTTTGAGAACAAAGGAGAGTGTCTCACACTGGCCGGGCAGCCTTCCAAGTCTTCCAGGGCCCTTTAAGGCTGCCCTACAGGACCCTGTCCAGGGTTTGGCACTGTTAAGAAGTTTTCAACCCATCACACATAAAGCTGTTCCCCAGGGCATGCAGAGATGTGACCTGGCAGAAATAATTTCACTGCCAACTCCAAACTCAAGAATACTCTAAAATGGAAACACAGATGAGAGTCAGTTTACTCAGACTGTATCCTTACGCAGCCAAATCCTTAACACAAAAGAAAAGCTCAAGTGAAGGCTAATAAAAGTCTTACCTTACTGCTAGTTTTAAAATCTCTCCAGTATGTCTATGAACACAATACAGAGCCACCATAAAGACTTTCACATTGACACTGGTGTCAGTTACATAAACAATGCAATTCTATTGCTCCTCAGGGAATGACAGTACTGTATGAACAACTGTGTGAAATTACACAAAGGAGGAACAGGTGTTAGATTTTAGTTTCTAATATCTCTGTCAGCATACCTTGTTAAACAAGGCCTTTTAAGCTTCCAGTAAAATTGAAGCTGTGTCAACATTAGCATGTAGTCGTTACATTTGAATCACGGTTCTCGAGTGGAAAGTTTGCCATGCACACAAAAAAAGACCTTTCTCTAAAAATTAAAATGATGAAACAAATGTCTTCTTGTGTGCTCTGTTTTTAACAGTTGTGGATAAACAAGTTCCTTGTTGTGATCATCTGGTAAAGATGACGGTATTTATGGCACTGACAGACCAATTTGAAAAGTGTGCCGATTTGACTAAGAGTCATAAGGACTACCTGTTATCCAAGGTTTAAATCCACTGGCTGCCCTACTGACCACCCTAAAGAAATCGTTATTTTATAGTCAAATACATCAGTGACAACACCTGCATAAGGTATACAGGGTGCAAAGCACCACCTTGGGTCAAACCAGAGGGGAAAACTGTTTTTAAATGTATCAACATTATTGGTACAGAGAGTTCCCTGACAAGTAGAAAAGAGAGTATGGTGAGAGGGAGTGGTGATGAAGGGTTTCTAAGTGGCATCCAGCAAGTGCTCAAGTGCTGTTTTGGTCCAGCAAGCAGCAAGACTGAGATCTAGAAACCAGTAAACCGCCAACACTGAACAGTAAAGTTATGGGATCCCCCATTTTAGCAACGTAAACAATCTACAATATGTCTGTGCATTAATGAACTACTGGGGCTCATATACAAATCAGACAATGGAGAGAGACACTGTGCATGTGTTGACAAAGTGTCTGAGCGTGGGTGTGTGTTTGTGGGAGTGTGAGAGCCCAAAGGTGGGAACTGGGCAACCTTCTCACCCTTGTTCTGTGTTTCTCCCCCAGGGGTAAAATAGGAAGAGATGGGGAGGCTGTGAACAAGAAGCTGCAATGGCAACACACAAGAACAGATATGGGGGGTTGGGGGAAGTAAAATGCCAGTGCAGAGGGGGGTTAGGTGCTGTGGTAACAGCAGTCTCAGAAAAACAGCGTGATCAAGATTCAGCACAGACACATATAAACAGAGCAGACACACTCGTGTGTAACCCACACGCAGACTCCCAAACTGAGAAAATGGGCGAAGCACCATGCCAACCCCAAAACAAGATATAAATGGATAAAAAGATATGGCACTCTGCCATAATCCCCAACAAGACATCAGTCTCCCAAGCTCTGGGAACATCTCAATGAAATGACAGAGAAACAGAGGAATTAGGAGATGAATGCGAGAAAGAGGGTGTGAATGGTAAATCTTGGCCAAATTAATGGACTTGGAAAAGCTGTTTTCTTTTACCATCCATCTGAAGCTATAGAACTGTAAGTGGTGTTTGGTGTGAATGTGAGCATGCTTGTGAGGAACGGCTTGTACGTACATGCATATGCATTGTGCATTTGTGTAAATGTTTCTGCAGTGCAGCAACTGCACTTCTGTATGTGTATGTGGGTGCCACACATCTTTTGCTGCTGAGTTACAGCTGCTGTCACCATTGTGACCTCTCTGTCAACCTTTAATGTCTTCAGCAGCCGCATACTCTCTTCCTTGCTGCTACCTCCGCTCCATCTTTTTTCTCCTCTCACGCTGTTTATAGTGAGATTCACTCCACCAAACCTATGTCAATTTCTCCTTGTTTTTATCCCTCCTAACTTCTGAGTTGTTTGGAATTACTTTTCAATTTAGAATAAAATGCATATGCATGCTTTGCTGCCTGCCCTCCACATACATAATGGTACAGTACAGCACAGATATCTTGGCCATCTCTAATGTTCAGAGATACTGTATGTTGTGAAAGAAAGGCTCAGACTGAGCCACTGAAACAGATTTGACAAACACACACTGAGCAGTGTTGCTATCAGGTTATCTAAGGGCCCAGACAACAAATGTAAAGGCAAGTTTAAAGTTTCAAAAGGATTAAGGTGATTTAAGCTTTTTAGCATTTGGCTAAACAATGTACACAGTACCTTATATCGCATCTTGGAACAGGAGTGTATGTAAAAGCCCAGGTAGTAGTAGGACAGCTTGGGGGACTGTTTCTGCAGTTGTCTGGTGAAAGCAATCTCCCTGTGGTGGGAAACACATAAACACACCTTTTCAGAAGTAAAGAAAGGTACATACACTTGCAGCTTGGTGTGTTATTTCTTATCATGTTCAACCAATCCTATGTGGAGATGTTGCTCTGTAGTCAGTTCAGCATCAATTAAATGAAATACACTGGTCAAAGAAATTAGGGGAACACTTGATCATCACAGTATAACACCAAGTCATTTAAACTTCAGGGATATCAATCTGTCCATTTAGGAAGCACAAGTGATTGTGAATCAGTTTACTTTACTTTGGTGAAAATGAAAGTTACAGCAGGTGCAATGGAGAGGCAAAAGCAAGACAACCCCCAAAAAAGGGAATGGTTTTGCATTTGGTGGCCACAGACAAATGCTCTCTCCTGATACTTCCTGACTGATTCTTCTCAAGTTTTGTGTTTGTGTGTTTTGTGTTGTATATCTTACAATATATGACACCAGAATTAGCAGGTCCACCGTTGACACCCCATTATCTTCACAGATCAGAGCAGAGGTTCATACTGAGCACATGTGACAGACGTGAAAGAGTCTGGAGACGCTGTGGTGAATGTTATGCTACCTGTAACATCATCAAACATGGTGGGGGTGGATCAGAGATGGTCTGGGGAGGCATATCCCTGGAGAGCCACACAGACCTCCATGTCATAGCCCTTGGTTCCCTGACTACTGTGAGGTACCAGGATTCAATCCTCAGAGCGATTGTCAGACCTTATGCTGGTGCTGTGGGCCCTGGGTTCCTCCTGGTGCAGGACAATGCCTGGCCTCATGTGGCCAGAGTGTGTCGGCAGCTCCTGGATGACCAAGGCATTGGTACCATTGACTGGCCCTCATGTTCCCCTGACCTAAATCCAATTTAGTAGCTATGGGACACTACGTATCGGTGCATCCAACGCCGCCAAGTACCACCACAGACTGTCCAGGAGCTCACTGATGCCCTGATCCAGGTCTGTGAGGAGACCCCCCAGGACACCATCTGCCGACTCATCAGGAGCATGCACAGATGTTATCTGAAGTACACACAGGCACGCAGGGGCTACACACACTTCTGAGTCACATTATGAGTTGCTGTGATGAAATTCACACAACTTGGATGAGCCTGTGATTTCAGTTTTTCAACTTGAATAATTCGTTCATCAAGATACGTCTGTGATTTAAGTGTTCCCTTAATTTTTGAGCAGTGTATAGTCTATGTAGCCTTTAGTTTTAAAATAAAATGAGAGATTATGAGATTTAAAGCTGTGTAGTTTGCAAATGCACACACATGCAGTTAAGACTGTATGCTGCATCAGAAGGCCAGTTAAACCATGACAATTGAATTTCAGAATTTAGAGGTGGTCTTCACACTGAAAACAACAAGCCAGACAGAGTAATGGGTAATTTAGAAAATGATAGCATCTAGGTGTACACCTACTAACTTGAAATGTGTTTTAATTTCGTATAACAGCATTTAAATGAGGGCATTAAGAAATAAAATTTGCACTAGCAGTACTGACTAGAACTGTGCCCAAGCTGAGGAAGTAAACACCCACATTCAAAAAGGCAGCCTTTCTTGGTCTCATTTCATTAGACAAAAACAACTGCCTTCTCTCTATTGCTATTGAGCCTTAGAGCAGAAAAGATGCTTGTGATAAAAGAGAGAGAGAGAGCATGTAAAATAAAGATTTAGAATTCAGAAGATTTATACAGCTTCTTCAAATACAGTAAATGTCTTTCCTGCTTTATTTTTTTTTACCAATAGTTTCTTCCTTAATTGCATCCTTTTACTAAAAGCCTATTTTCCCCTTTCCCTCGTCGTTTCCTTCACTATTCCACAACTAAATTCCAGCTCCTCTTTCTTCTCCCTTTTTTGTTTCACTCTTCCTTCAACCCCTCTGTGCTTCACCCGCTTAAATGAAGGGGGAGAATTCCCTTTCTTATAGGGAGAGAGAAAGAGGCCTTAAAATAAAATAGATGCACTGAAAAATAAGACATGGGACAAAGCAGGCCATGCCAGGGAGGGTAAGCAACAGGGCAAGAGGGAGCAGGAGGAGAATATAAAAGAGAAGGGTCAAGAAAGAGAAAGGGAGGGAGAAGAGGGGCAGCTAGAGCAAGGTGCTAGAAGGTCACCCGCTTGCTGCCAGGTTCCTGGGTTCCCATCCCCTCACCACAAAAGGGCCTGGCAGGCCTGAATTGGGGGAGGAGGGGGGTCAAGAGAGGCGAGGGGCCCATTCACAAAAAGTCTTGTGCCCCCCCCTTCACTTGAGGCCTTCACACCCCCACCTCCAACCCCACGGCAGCAGCTTGAGTCTGCCATTATTCCCTCTTCAGCCATCTGACACTCCAGCACAAGCCAATTATCAAGCCCTCTGCTCCTACACAAGCTTTCCTTATACTTTTGTGCATACACACACACACACACACACACAGACACAAAGGGCCTATAACCGTGCATACCTTGAGGTGCTTACTGCAGCCCTGCATGCATGTGGAAACATTTCATATCAAAACACTAGAAGTACAGTGTTGAGTAGTCAGATATAAAATACAAAGGGAGCTACGAGTGACAAGAAGCATATTTAACTGAGAAAATGAACCTGAAATCACACAGTACATGTATGTACACTATATTGTATAAAAGACTAAGTATTTCTTGAGTCAGTCTCCAGGCTTTTCTTTTTTGATGGATCAGTACAGGTTATGTAAAGCCTGATTCATTAACCAATCCCATGTTTGCTTACTCTGACAAAACTGCTCCATCAGGATCCTTTAAAAACTGGGATTGTAATGAATTCAATAGCACATTAAACAAACAAAACAAAAGCCTGTGGGTTCAATCTATAATAAGAGTATGCCGCAGTGAACCAGCCATGTGAACAGACTACAGCCTGTTTTGGCTTTAAAAAAAAAATGCTGTTTTGCATTCGCTGCATTTTGCAGGTGTAACACAGGTGCAGGTGTTTTGTTTGCACATTTGAACTTAACATGCATTCCGCATCACCACAGAAAACTAAAAAAATATTTAAAAAAAAATATTTTTTATAAGTTGCAATGTAGGATATATATATTTTTTTTAATGCAGATCTCTTGAGGTATCTAACATAGTGATGCAGGTTGAACACCAGCTGTGTTTCCTACTGTGCCTCTTTCATTCTCCTCCTCCTCCTCCTCCTGTCTTCAGGGCCTCTGTGCAGAATGAGCTGCACTAATGTAAGAAATTTCTCAACATCCCCCTCTACTGTTTCTACTGCTGAATCACATGTAAATACATAATGATGCCTACTATAACATACTTTTTTTTTTTTTTTTTTACCTCAAATGTAACCTACTTGTATTCCAAACTCAAAGCATATTGTGAATTTTTAATACTAGGAAAAAAGTCCCGCTATATATTTTACATGCAACTCTTCCATGATTTTTTTATGCTGTTGCTTTAAGGAGTGCACTTGTATATGGTTGAACAGTTCGCGCTCCAATCCAGCTAGGCATAATGATCATCTAATGTAATGAATGTTTTAAAGTATATGTGTGTGTGGAAAAAGTCAGCCAGGCAAAACAGACTAGGGAGTGTCCAGACCTGATCAAAGGCCTTGGGCTCTGGTGTCTCTAAAGAAGCGGGAGGATTTCAGTCCTGCTGGCTCCCTTCGCCAAGGTCTCCTCCACACACTGAGCACTCTGTGTTAGTCTTGGAGTCAGACTTAAAATAATAAGTGATGGGGAACTGTGTGCTTATGATGACCAGGGTGTTCCCTCTCTATGAGCAGAAGCCGTCTTTTCCAACTGGTGGTCTGAATTAGTGCATGATCCACACATAAAGGAACAATCACAGTTCACATAGTAACACCTGTACACACCAACTTTGAAGCTGAGATCACCCAGTCTCTCACATCTGTGCAGAAATATTCTAAAAAGCTCTTCTCACATTATTGGGTTACATTTTACAGGAAATGGCAGATATGTGCGGCTGCAGTGTGTGCACGTTCTCTTATTTCATCTTGGCAGAGAGAACTGTCGTCAGCCAAACCACAAACAGAGCACTGCCTTAACCAATCAAGTGTGAAGAAAGAGGTATTCTTCCTAACCTACAGTATTATGGTACTTATAAGATACTGTTCCACAAAAAATGAAATTTGGGAGGAGCTGAAAGGATCGAGAGTCTGGGAGAGAGCAGGTTAAGAGGAGGGCAAATATGAGGGAATGAAAAGGGGGGAAGAACAGAAGCAAGAACAAAGGAATTAGGCAAAAAAAAAGCATGGAGCGAGTAAAAAATGTGACTCCTCTTTCAAAAACGAGCTACATGTTGCAATTAACAATTTATTATCCTACTGAATTTATGTATAGCACAATTACTTTGAATAACTGAGATATTGCTAAGGCTCTGCGGCCCTCTACATCACAATCTGGGTCACATTTGACAGGAAATCTGCTGCAAAAACTGCAAGGGGAATTCTTTTATTAGCAATCAGAGCAAACTGCAGCATTCTCTGTGACAGAAAGAAATTAAAAAAAACATGGCCCTGATGTTATGAAGCATGAGCATGATATGCCATAGGGGTTATCGATCATCTCCACCATCATTGAATATGCTTAGATAATCATAAGAGGGCTTTCAAGACAACAAATAAAGGATAAGGTGGCTCATCTAAGGCCTGGAGACCAACCTGAGAGCAGAGTAGGAGCCCAGAGACAGTGAGGCAAAGTCTGGGTGGTAGTACAGATAGACAGATGACACACAGGTGGGCAGGATATCGATCACCCCCACCGCCACAATGCGCCCGTCCAGCCAGTATTGCTGGTGGAAGGAACCGTAGCCCACCTCAGGACCATCTGGAGAATATTCCGCCTGAGGAGAGGCAAAGAGAGAAAAACCGTAAAAGAAGGCGGCCACCGGTCATAATAGTAGCACTCTCATGTACTTTTATTGTATGTAAAATATATAAATCACAGTGGAAAGAGAACATTATTATTTAACAGGACTGTTACTTTCAAGAGTAATCTAGATCTACCTTCTCTGTCTTATATACACACACGCCTGTATGATGCCTATATATATTTTTACCTTTTCCCTGCCAGGCCTCACACATTATGTGTAGGGGTGTACAGTAGCCTCACATTCAGCCTGCTAATAGCTCCCAAATGTGGAGTTAGAGCAGAGCAAATGCAGAGTGGAGCTGGGAGTTAGAGGATGTGGCCAAACAAAAAACACTCCAGGAGAGGACTTTTTAATAAAAGAACCTACCATTTCATCAGATGGTGCTGGAGTCTCGCCAGTCTTTCTTCTGCATGTCAGTGTCTGCTGTGGCCCATAAGAATATGGGTGTGCATGCATACCCGCATGCTTGAGTCTACCCCATTAATAAAACAGTTAAGTGTTTGACACACATTGCATTTCTCACAGAGATTCGCCTGCTGGGTTTTTCTAGCACCTGACTGCTTTTATCACAGAGGCTTAAGAGGGGAGGCTTGGGGTTAGGGTTAAAAGTCATATTAAGCTAGGGTATTGGTTTATGTTTGGGGGTGTCTTACTTCAGCACACGAGTAACAGGATCCTTCTCCTTCACAAACATTCATCTGGACCCAGTTAAGTAATGCAGACACTGCTAGTTACCACAATCCTGAGAGCACTAGCCCGCTAATCCAGTGCACCGCTGGGCCCACAAAAACAAGGTACATACAAACACACACACACACACTCCCTGCAGGTCTACGACCCCAGAGGGCTGAACATCACCAGTGAGGTGACTGTGGCCCACATTCCTCCATAACATCATGTAAGGTTTTCTCAAGTAGATCTGTTGTGAAAATAAAGTTATACCCCTAAGGCTCAGGCAGATCCCATTACCTGTCTGACACAATGCATAGCAGGAGCCACTTATATTTTTGCATGTGCATGTGGGTAGTTGAGTGGCAAGGGATGATTAAATCATCTAAATGCTGCTCCACATTAAAAGACATATGAGCTGTAAATGAACGGTTACTTAGAGGGCAACTGGGGGTGTTGAAGGGTGACAAGCACCACATTTGGGGGGGGGGAGGTCTGAAGTTGGGGGAACTGTTTGTCTGTGTAGGCAGGTAGCCTGTTACTTCTTGGCACTATTTCCCTCCAGAAACACTGGAGACTTCAGCCAGGGCTCCTCTGGGTCATTTAGAAGGTGTAAGTAAAAGGAAAGAGCATGAGGTGGCGGTGTGTTTAAGAGAGTGGGATTTTCTTACACCATCAGGACTATACATGCATGAGTATAATTATAAGAATGTGAATGCCAGTGCAAGACGAGTCTGAGATTGAATATTTGTTTATAAGTTCATAACATGCTGAAGGCCAATCTTGACTGAATGACCTGTGTGTCACCTCAGAAGACAGACTAATGGTTGGGTTGTGTCCTTGCCACTGGGACAACGATCTAAACATTCTCTGGAACATTTCAAACTACCCCAGCCCCAAATCACTCTCATATGGGGGGAAAAAAAAAACCCATATGAGCTATGTGCTTATCTTGACAAAGTGGGGAGGTGGTATGCTGCATGCTTGTCTCAACCTGCTTAGAGACACATGGGTTTATTTTTACTGAATCACAACAACTCATCATGTAAAATTGTCAGGTACAAGTTGTACCTAAATAAAATAAAATATCTTGGTGAATGAGATCAGGATTGTATAGTACTAAAAAACATTACATGATGTAATATTACTGATAACATCTCCAGACTCTTAAAAAGCCGACTCTTGAACATTCAGAGCCAAGAAACTACAGGCCAATATCAAAACTTCCTTTTATGTCAAAAATCTTGGAAAAAGTGGTAGCAGGACAGCTGATCGCTTTTATGGAACAGAATAAACTATTTGACAAATTTCAGTCAGGGTTTCATAAGATGCATTCTACTGAGACTCCTTTACTTAAAGTCTCAAATGACATAATGATGGCTGCAGACTCTGGTCGTTATACTGTCCTAGTTTTATTAGACTTGACATCTGCCTTTGACACTGTGGACCATGGAATTTTGATAAATCGGCTTCAGTCTGAGTTGGGGTTTTCTGGGTCTGTCCTTAAGTGGTTCTCTTCCTATCATAGTGATCGAACTCTTAATGTGACTATTAATGATGTCATGTCTGGAGTGGCTACTCTGTCCTGTGGAGTCCCACAGGGGTCGGTCTTGGGTCCTCTTTTGTTTTTATTATATACTGTATATATATCCACTGGGTCAGATTGTCCAGCGTTTTAAGAATGTGTCTTATCATCTTTATGCAGATGATCTGCAAATTTACTGTTCTTTTAATGATTCAGAGTTTCATTTTTTAGCGATATTATTAGAGTGCTTGTCTTCCATCAAGAACTGGCTTAACAATAATTATCTTCATTCTTTATGCAGATGATCTGCAAATTTACTGTTCTTTTAATGATTCAGAGTTTCATTTTTTAGCGATATTATTAGAGTGCTTGTCTTCCATCAAGAACTGGCTTAACAATAATTATCTTCATATAAATTCTAACAAGACTGAAACTCTTATTGTTGCACCTGTTAACAAGTTTGCCGTAATTAAACAACACCTTGGTTTGCTGGGCTCCTCCGTCCAGTTGAGCCTTAGAAGCCTTGGTGTTGTGTTGGACCAGGCGATGTCTCTTGATTGTCATATAAGACAGTCAGGAACTGCTTTTATCATTTGAGAAATATCTCTAAATTAAGGAAGATTTTATCTAAGACGGATCTTGAAATGATTGTTCAAGCTTTTATTTCTTCGTGTATTGATTATTGCAACTCTCTTTTTATTTGTTGTAATAAGTCTACTTTAAATCGACTTCAGATTGTCCAGAATGCTGCTGCGAGGCTCCTGACAGGAACCTCTAGAACAGCTCATATCACTCCGGCTTTGTATTCACTTCACTGGTTACCAGTCAAGGCTAGAATTGATTTTAAAATTTTAGTGCTGACATTTATAGCACTACATGGGCAGGTCCCTCAGTACATTATTGATCTGTTGACCCCATATTCCCCCAAACGTACTCTTCGTTCTTTAAATCAGACCCTTTAGGTGGTCCCCAAAACTCGCTTTAAATCTCGGAGGGACCTGTCTTTTCAGGCTGTAGCTCCAAGACTGTGGAATGCCCTGCCCTTGACTTATGTATGTCCGAATCTGTTGATGGTTTTAAAAAACAGCTGAAGACGCATTTATTTAGACAGTTTTTTAATTGATTGGGTTTATTCATCTTTATGAATTGTTTTGTGCTATTTGAGTAGCTTTTAGGTGTTATGGATATTATTTATGTTTATTGTTTTACTATTTTGTTTTGTCTTATCTTTTGACTTTGTAAAGCACTTTGTGATTCTGTCTGTGAAAAGTGCTATATAAATAAAAATTTACTTACTTATTTTACTTTACAATAAAGAGAAAGCCTGAAGAATATGTTCAAAATGTTAAGGCCATGCGACTGCAATATGTTTGTCCCATTCTTGTTAACACAATATCTCAGGACCGCCTTGAAGGGATTTCTCCAAATTTGGCACAAAGGTCCACTTAGACTCAAGGATGAAATGATTTTGATAGTCAGAGGTCACTATGTCCTCACATCTGTCCCATTACTGTGAACTTGAATAGTCAGTGGATGTAAACAACAGCAGGGCAGCAGTACTACTTACAAATTACTTTAGCTGTCTCCCTATTTGTCTAATGTGTGAAATGTATAACACGTTGTAAAGTAGCTCTCCTTTCACTCTCACAAACTGGCATCCACACACACAACCCCAATCAGATGCAAGTCCTGCAAGCATGCTGCAGATGTAGCATAGGTCACATCATGAGCACTTATGGTCACTATGAAAAAATACTAGTTTCTCTCATTCTGTAAAGAACAAGAGTGAAATTTACTTCTCTACTTAACTCATTTAGAGGCCTCTTATGTTGTTGTACTCCAGATACAGCTGATAGACTTTTCTGGCTTACAGCCAAGGCATGTAAAGTGGGGTCTGTGTGTTCACTATGGTATGTCAGCTGGTGCATTCCCTGCTGATATGCATGTGTTTTTCTTTACATAATGAAAATTCTCCTTCTTAGGGTGTGTTGTGGGAGACAGAGAGAGAGAGAGAGAGAGAGAGAGAGAGAGAGAGAGAGAATGAAAGACAAAAAACTGTGATTAATTGGCCAACACCTCTGTTAATGAGTATTTGCCCCTTGGATAGACACATTAAGAGGCTGTAAAGAAAAATAAATAGAATGAATGCATAAACCCCTCTGAGATCTCCACCAAGGTGAACTGAAGTGACAACCACCTGTGGGACCACTGCTTATGTTTGCAGGCACTCATGTGCCATTATTTACCAGGCAGCACAAATGTGTTTACACGTCTATTTATGTGCATAAAAGTATTTAAAAAACAGAGGGATTAGTGACAGCTGAGGTTAATTACCTCAGAGATGCAGCACAAATCCTCTGCAATTTTGGTGAAATGAAACACAGCAAACAAACAAGTCAGAGAAGCTGAGTCCTAATTATTTGCAGCTGAATTTGTAAGTATGCTGTTTGCATACATTTGTATAAATGCAGGCTTAAATGTGAGTTGATGAACCACACAGTATGCAGGTTCATGTGGTTAGTGTCTGTGTTGTATTTTAATAGCGCTCTGATTGAAGACAGATGGAGGCCAATGTGCAGAGGTAGCACACACAGCCACGCGTAACAACGCTGAAATGGAAAGCATTTGGAGAGAGAACTGGGAAGGCAGATAAGAGAAAGAAATGAAAACTAGTTGGGCAAGGGGAATGCCAAACAATGGAGATGACCCCTTAATCATGAAGCCAGGAAGATCTGCATGTTCTGTATCTTTGCAGACCTGTGTAAGTGCACCTGGCTGGGGGGGGTTTATAGGGCAGCACAGAGTGACTGTGTTTGTGTGTCTGTGTCAGTCAGTTTGTGTGTGTGCCCTGGACCTTGATCCTATTAAAGTGGCTGTTATAAGTGCCCATCCTGGGTCTAATTGCTGGTGTAATTGTCCTGAGTCCAAACAGGTCCACTTGTGTTTCTGGAGGCTGCAGCTCAACAGACCTGGTAAGTGCTCAGTGATGCTTGGCTACACCTACTCCTCGCTCGGTGGCCACAGAGAATACAGCAGTTTAACTGTGAAGCCTATTGCAGATGCTAACAACATCCTTCATATTGCATATATTACATCTAAAGATTTTATCAATAAATTGATTACCAGCAAGGTTGCATTAATTAATGCACCTGAAGCTGACATTAAACTTTCCATGGAGCCTACATTATTAGTTCTTTTGGCTAACTAAGCCAACGACCATTTGTTAGGTCCCAAACCGATGCTCATGAAGCTGCTCAATCAGTCTGTAATCTGTACCACACCACACAAAGTGAAGAACAGTGGTATGTCCCATTCTGACAAGGCAAGAGGAAAGGACTTGTCTGAAGACCTTGTGTTCAGCACAGTCACAACACAATCTGGACAACACATTTCACCGTTTTTCTCCCTCAACAACCGCTTTCACTTAAACAGGACTAAATTAAAACTCCTCCAATATGAAACAAAACCCCTTCCTGAATCCCTTAACCCCCACCAGCTGAAGGGCTCCTGAGGAGAGAGGGCAAGGATGGGTGGTTGGGTATGTGCTGGATGAAGGGACCCAGTTTACAACTATCCCCTTTTGAGTATGTCTGATAAACAAACAAATACTGCACCTCTATGTACATTTCCATCATGTTTCTGAAAGTAATTTCACTAGGATGACATTTTCTTAACTAGGATGAATCAATACAGGTAACGCATATGGGTGAATAGAAACATTTTAAAGGAGAGTTTTATTAAACTGTCAACAAGACAAAGGAAATACATACCTCTAGTGGTGAATCACAGAGAAATCTCCGGAACTGTAGGTGGAACGAAGAGAAAAACAGTTATCTGGATTGCCAGCTCTTTTGAAAAGACAAATGAAAACCATACATGTCTCCACTGTCGTCCAATATAGCTTATTCCTCTTTTTTCTCCTCACTCAGGTGTCGCCTATCAAAAGCAGACCTCCTTCACAAAGGAGCATAAAAAAGAATGCATTTGCACAAATGAATACATTTAGCCTATCAAATGAGGCTCACAGTTCAGAGAGGCCTATCTCTTAACACACATCAGATATCAATTACTGGGGGGCTTTATGTCTGTGGAAATATTTTATCTTTTTTTTTTTTCATTTTCTCTACTACTTCCTCTACTACCTTTTTATTGCCAGGGTTGAGAGCAGTGTGTTTACAGACGAGCTGACCTGTAGGACAAAAGTAGTATGCTTCCATTTTTAGAGCCAAAGCCATAATGAAAACCAGCATGGCCACAGAGGAGCAGTGATGGACAGCTTTTGGTTTACTCTGTCTCTATCACCCTCATGCTCACACACCGCAGTCTCAAGTTCATATTTCACAAGAAAGCTGTGACCCTGATTCCCAGAGATTTTCAATTTTGGGTCCATTGTCTGGTGCACAGAACAGGGGTCTAGAACAGCAAATTATTATAAAGTATTACATTATTCTAAGTATTATATAAAGGATCCAGAAAATAAACAAAGAGGAGATATAAATTATGTAAAAAGGCTGATGAAATGGAAGTTACATAGTGAGACTCAATAACCAGTGGCTGCCATTGATATTATGTTACTTTGTTCTTCTTTTCCATCACTCTAACCCTGACATCAGCTTGCCCTTGGTATTTATGGCAATATAATCACACAATAACTACTGATAGCTGATACTTTAACTCTACTAACTCAGAGTTCTTTGTTTCTTGGAATCTTGTCAGGGTGGAACACAGCTCACTAGAAACTAAAAATCTCCACTGAAACACATCCTAATAACATTTTCAAGGTGGGGTAATAGGAGGCCAAACAGGCTTCATATCCAAACACAGTAAAAGTTATTAAGTTAAATCAAACTGTCAGTGACGACAAATAATTAATAAATTAGTGACTGCTTGTTGTTGAAAGGCTGGTATATTAGCAAATCAGTACTGTGTATATATATCAGTCTCACCTGACTTCTCTGCATTACTTATGCAAACACTGTAAGAATAAACCAAAGACAATGGAAATCAATAGGCTAACTGGCTTCTCTGACACTAATGATTTCATGTCCATCATGGTTGAGTGTGTCTGTGCACAATAGTGCAGCTAGCAGCAGTGATGACTGCTGATGGTTCACTGGGTGAGGCAGTTCTGGCTTAGGTGCAACTCAAAATCCTGCCAGTAGCCTGAGCTCACCCAAAAGAGTGAGTGTTTCTCCATTTGTCTGTCATGGTTCATGCGTGTGTTGGTGACACAAATGTGGAGTTGTTTTTGCAGAGATGAGCTAAAGGGTGATGCACACCCAAAGAGTTTTCACTACCTTCTGACTCGTCCATTAATTAAATCATAAAAATGACAAAATCCATTAAGTACTAGTTATAAAAATAATAAAGACAGATTTAAAGAGGGAATAATCAAATCTATAAAGTATGAGTATCGAGCAAGAAATAATCTAAAGAATTCATGCATTGAAACAATGCACACAAAGTCTCACAAACTGGGCTCCCTGCAGTGCTGAGTACTACAAGATGCAGCACGCTGCCTTTCTCCTAATCTCAACAGCACAACAGGATGGAGAGGAGAGGGCAGGAAGAGGGGATGGCAATGCAGAACTGCTCAGACACAGAACAAGTATGTACAATGCTTCTCAACCTACAGCTGTACTAAAAAGGCACTTGAACTTTACATTGTCCTGCTCATTTTACAAGGTGGAAATTTTAGTGACTATATCTACAATGATCTTTGCCCATGTAAACACATGCTTATCAAGTTCCGCACCTGTGCAGCCATGTGGAGTAAAGAAAACTTTCCACCGCTCTGCCAGTCAACATGCCTCCCACAGCAAAGCCTCCCTACGTATAATACTGTAAAATTTTACTTTTGATTAACACTCACAAAATAATTAAATGGTTTACCAACAGAAAAACAGCTGCAGTTATTGGATGACATCATTTACAGAGGCCAAGCTGCAATAGCAGCTGCTCTGTGTGGAATGCAGAATCTCCTGTTGACTCTGTAGCAAAAATCTGTATCATTTGATTGGACAAGTAGTCGACATGTGTATGAACTCTTACACTTTCGAGCCCGTTAATGTATGCTAATGTATACTTGAATAAGCTCTGAGTAACTCCCCTCTATAGTTGCTAAACAGACACTCAATGAGGGGAACTCATGGACAATTATATCAAGAGGGACAGCGCTGCAGCCTTCCACTGCTGTGTCAACCTTGCTTAGCTGGGTGAGGCCAACCCTGGATCCTGGCAGGGTTGACCCTACATGGCCCTTCAAGCCTGACACTGACACACACACAGACAAAGAAACTCATTCACAATCACACCCATTCTGCTAGAGATAAGACAGTTACAATCACTCAGGCATAACGACAGTAAGGGAACAAACACAGGAATACAACCTCAACTTCCTCTCTCTCCGTCTCTAGTACAAAAACACGTATGCCTGGAAACAAAGCCATGTCCACAGTACATTCTGGAAGGTTGTGTTCACCAGCACATGGAGTCCATCACTCCCTCTTTAAATCTGTCTTTACTATAGTAAACACTCATCTGTGTAAGATTAGGACAGCCAACAGCCATCCCAAACACACAAGTTGTCTTCCCTTACACAGATACAGTGCACATAAACAGACACATCTGCTTAGGCCTAACTGCTACTTAGACCTCTCGTTATTGAGCTCTCACCTTGTTCAAATTGCTGTACTTAGAGTGACACGGTACCTGAAGTCGCTCTCTCACATTAAAAATGATAAAAACAACCCAAATGCGGTTATCGTTTTTCTTCGCCAAGTTTCAGCTGACTAGATCTTCGTTTATTTCATAGACCCTAAAGCAGCCAGGAACGTAGCTGCAATGCAAGAGTCTGTGGAAAAATCAACAGAACACTTTTTAGCTCCGATATAAGAGGAAGTGGATCTACACTGATAATGCTGTTTAAAGAATTTCTCATTATTGTGAATGAGCATGTTCAAAATAACTAAGATATTCAGAGCCAATTTTCCTCATTTCTTCCATATACTGATATATTTTATTTCCATTCCTCAGCTTTTTCCACATCCTTTCTGTATTTTTGTTCCACATATCTTGGGTAAGATCCAGGCCATGAAGAACAGTACATACAGATTTAAGTGAATTTATTTTCCCGAAAATGAATGCCACATGTGCAGGAACTTAAAGTCACGGCTCAGCACAACAGTTAAGACCAATAAGTGTAAGTGAGAGTGTGTGTGTCTGTATGCGTGTATGTGCAAATGTCTAAATAATTGCACGTATGTGCCGCAAGTCTGTCAGGAAACCCTGATTGGATGAGGAAGGAATAATGTCTGGTGACCTTCCAGTCATGGTACGACAGGAAATGCATACGTTCTAAAATAAACAAAGTCATTCCCCGCTAGGACATTACACTGTCCAATGATAGCACAGTTTTGACTGGATAATTCGACTTGCGCTTCCTCACACATGCAATCTCTCCTATCAACTGGCTCAGGGCCAGGCTGACAGTATTCCAGATTCTGTCCCTAGGTAATACTTTAATGGATTAATAAATGCATCCGCAAACACTTCAGGAATCAACTTCCTACAGTAGGAAGCAGCAGCAGGTCTAGAACAGCACGGCGCCAAAATGTGCATTTCCCATTTCTTTTTGTTTGCTATAAGCCTGTTCTCTTCTGAGTACCATAAAATTAACCAGGAGCTGGAAGAGCAAACAAAATAAAATCAGCAGTGTACAGTACTGTGGGCTCAGCAGTTGTGTAACAGCAGTGAGTCTAACTAAAGCGAATATCATAAAGTTTGATTTGTTGTATGAGTGGGCACCATTAGTACTGGTCTTGTATAAATTAGCTGCAGTGGGATGAGACAAACCATTAAGAAGACAATATGGCATCTCCAGGTTTAGTATTAATGTGATACCATGCAAAACCCGATGTGGAGTGGCTGATACGCACAGCATGGCAGTCCTGTATGGCCTTGGTTTAATGGTCCACCTCTAGAACATCTCCACAAAGCTCAAAAACAGATGAATGCACTGTACGTGTCATCATATTAATGATGCCTGTCAAAATTAAGCCATACTGTTGTCACAATCTAGGGCCCAATCATTTTTCTATATCACTCCCTAAGATAAAGATGAAGGTGAATGACAAAAAATGTGCTCACCTTTAAGAGCAATTATCAACCTTAACTCACTCTGGGCTTACACTCCACTACTGTACATTCAGTCAGTATTCAACTTGGAAAGTCCATCAATAAAAAGTTGAGCTTGCCTATCTAGAACCCAACAGACTGCAGAGTTCATTACACAGCTCCGCACCTTTGCATTTTTATTCATTTATTTTCTTTAGATGCTATTCCTCTAGTTCAGCCCATTCGATCCCAGTACAAACTTGAAGCTGAAGTTATACAGACACACTCTATTAACAGAGCTAGTGTTATGGCACTAGGAAAGAATCTGCCACAGTCTGCCCAATTTGGCAGCTTCTATTATTTATTAATTACCTTATTTTTACAAGCTGGAGAATTCAGTAATTTACTGAGACCTGCTGGCAGGAGGGTGGAGGAGGCGGTTGTTTTTCAACCCCTGAGAGACAAAAGGCCTTCTCAGGTTAGTGAGAATGTTCAGCAGTCCTGGATGCTGCATCGACTTTATTTTCTTTTATTTACATATAAAGTGGAGAAACAGAGGTGTGTGTGTGTAATTTATGTGTATCATAAATTCATTTTTATACTTATGGTTCTCATTCATTACTGGATAATACTTCTCATTCACTTCAAAACCAGTGACCTCCTGCTCTATTCCACAGAGCTAAAGGTTTACACCTTAAACATGTACAAAGTTAATGATTAACTGCACAATAAAAACTTGCATGACTGTAATTATTTATCAGGGTTATTGAATACTACAAGTCTCCTATCGATGTGCATACAGCTTATATGGCAGCAGTGTTAAGAATTGTTAATGGAGATTAAAATCTCACCATGAGTTACCCCTACAACAACACTGCAATGCCAACAAATTCATTTTAAACTTTGGACACTTGCTTTTTTTTTACCAATTTACTTGACAGTGTTTTAATGGCTAATCAATAAATAATTCTGTTTATACAATGCCAAAAATGGTGCTAAAATGCCTACTACAATCTCCCAGAGCCCAGGGTGACATCTTGAAACAGCCTGTTTTGCCTGAACAGTCCAAAATCAAAAAGGTTTTAGATTAAAACAACACTAAAAATCAAAAAGAGAAGTCAGCAAATTCTTATATGCAAGAAGTGTGTACAGTACTTCCCTACAGTACAGTATGTGCAGAATAATAACCATGCAGTACCTCACTCTCACTACATGCGCCGGGGTCATCACCATGAATGGCCATCTGGTAGCGGGCGTACAGTGCCACCGACTGCTGATAGGATGCTGTGAATTGCGGGTCCTCAAAGTTGACTGGCACTAGCCTCACCTTCAAGCACAGGCCATGGAGGGGAAGGAGCAATAGGGTGAAGGGATGTTTTAAATGACTTGATACTTAATACAAGGTGGGTGAGCAGTTAGAAAACCAATATTTAAAAAAAAATAAAGAGGAAAGATGGATGCTTTGCTAGAATAAACAGTGCTGGAATGAACAAGAGAGGTTTTATACAACAGTGTTATACAGGTGTTTTGATATCTTAGGATTCACATCAGCCTCCTAGTCTTTGAGGCAGGCTGTACAAACAGCACACATGAAATCAAGACCACAGTGGGTTTTTAGGAGACTGAAAGTGTGTTTATACAATAATAAGATGTGGGGCAACTTGAGGATGAGGCTAGTGCACTTCCAGGCTACCACAGATTGCATGAAGAGGACTGGGAATTCACGATTCAATACAGTGTCGGTACACGTGAGGATCACAACAGCAGAAAACTCTGAAAGGATCATTTCAGCTGGACACACACAGACTTCTAACAGTCCAGATTCCTCTCAAGGAGAAAAACAAGATTTAACACACTGCATGCACGAAGAAAATTAATTACTCCTCGCTACCACATTATCCTAAATTGAAATAATTTCTGTTCAGACATAACTATACTAAGGGCAGAGTATTGAGGGGCACAGATGATATAAATGTGTGATGGTCAGCAGGGTTCAGCTGACAAACTGACCCCCCACCCCCCAAAAAATGAAAGAGCTCGAGACTTATGACCCGGCTGGCAGAGCAAGGGCCAGCTCAGGCACCTGGAGAAACACTGCTCTCAACCATGGCGTATGGAAACACTTTCCCCTCCATTTCCTCTCCCTTTGAGTCACGCTCTTGTACACACACACTTTCTTTAATACAAAGGTGTTAGGCTAATTCACTTTTTTCAGTCATACAGAAATTTGGGGTTTTTTCCCCCGGATGCTTACTGTTCCAAAGTTTAAGCAGAAATAATTTTTTGATTGCAATCTCACTTTCAGTTTTATATCTACAGTCTTGACTTTTTTTTTAATTCATTTTGATTTAAATCTCTGAAATGTGAACTGAGATGAAAAAAAGTCAAATATATATATATGCACACCCATTCCAAACCTACTAATGATGAATTGTCATCCAATTATTAAATGAGAATTAATTACTACTAATTACCTTTACTGCAGTTGTTTAAAATAGGAATAATTTCTGCACTAGCAATAAAGAAATACTACAACAATAAAAAAATATATTGTTCATTATATGACTTAAAACTAAATGTATAAGAGACTAGAACAAGATGCCAGTGTAGGTACCCAAACATGTCGACCCTCTCCCTCCCACCTGGGTACCCCTAGATGAGTATGACCTATGCCCCCCACTCTCTGACCTGGCTCTCGGAGGGTTTGTCAGGAGGGTCCTTGTGAACAGCCATCTGGTAGAGTTTGTACACCTGGTAGGAGGCATCAAATGAGGCTTTGAACTGTGGGCTAGGGGGACTGGAGCGCACTAGCCTCACCTTCAAAAAAAAAAAAAAAAAAAAAAAAAAAAAAAAAAAAAAAAAAAAAAAAAAAAAAAGGGGCAGATGAGGGTTAACATCAAAATGAAAAAAAAGTACTGAAAATAACATAAGCGGTGAATAAAATACCCAAAAAAGGAACATCTCACAAATCCAAGAAAGGAAAAGTGTGAAAGAACTGTGAAAGAAGAGAGAGCGAGACTGACATAAACACACCCTCCAACAGCTGAGTGAAATTAGGATTTTAAAACAAGTTACAAGAACACTGCAAAAGAAATAAAACCTTCCAGTTTGGAGGTTTTGTTCATTTCTCTTATTTCATCATGAATGAAGTTGCTTGTTTTCAACAGTGTCAGTGTTCAGTCGTAGTAGTTCTCAGAATGCATAAATAACCACTAGCCTGTTTACTGTCGTTTTTGTTTGAGTCCGTTTCCAGTGGCTTCACCATGTCATCTGAAGGACATTTTATTCCTAATGCTGATGTGCAACAGAAACTAGAGCGTGCAAAGGGTTTTCTTCCAAGTCTGCATAAACAGGAGTTCCACACAATTGTGATCCATGGAGCTTCCATGTAAACAATCAAGTTAGGTTCACATTCAGTGTACCTCAGCCAGACATTCTTTTTATTATTCATGTAATATTCTTATTCAAAACAGATTTTTTTTTTAAGTCTTCTAAAGGTATATGTCGATACACTGATTATGTTTGTATCCCCATGTTTAACACCTGGCCTATTTTTGAAAGAGGCTGAAAATTAGCCTCCTGGCTAACACTGGCACATTTACAATGATGGTAATTAATGTGATATGTCTCTGGAAAAAAGTTTAAATAAAAATAAAATAAAATAAATATGCATTTAAATGTCCGTTTTGACAGCAGGTGCTGTGAATCATACTTAACAAGGAAGATCAGGTGAATGTCACACAAATTGAAGAAGAATTCAACTTTTTCATCCTCCAGCTCCATTTAATTAACCACATCTTTGTTTTGAAGATTTTGTTGGCCATGGAGGCTTTGCCATAGTAAATCCAATGAATGTAGGAGATAGAAGAACATAATAGCACTTGGCATCTACATCCTTTAGCCAAACAGAGGCACTGGGCTTCGTACATTAAGGGCCAGTGCTCAGCTTCAGTCTTTTTAATGTTTTATATCTGCTGATATTTTTTGTAATCATTTTGGTGAACCAACATTGCAACAGATAGTGGACAGTGTGGAAATTAAATTTTAACAATTCTCATAACAAACTTGAAATTTAGTAACAAGTGTGTCATACTTAACCACTAAGCTTCAATTAAAATGACAGGTCATAGCTTATCAAAGCGCTAACTGAAAGATGCATTGCTCTGACCAGTGATTTTCAAGACCGTACACTACACTATTATAAAAACAGATTAGACGGCTAATTTCCAAACCATGCATGGTAGCAACAGATTTTAAAGAAAAATACTATGAATATATAAGAAAATTGTGAAAACAACACTCTTGCAGTGAATAATTGGGGCAGTTCCACACTTTCCTGAGGTGCCTGAAGGGCTCTAAATCGCATTCTCACACTGCCCCCTGGTGGTGTATAGTCAAAGTAGTGTGATATTTTCAAAAGGTGCTGATGATGAAACAGAGCTGGACTGCATTTAATTGCTCTAATGCAAACATTAGGGTCCTGGTGTAAAAATGTCTGTAAGCCTGCAGCCAAGTCAGCAGTACAGAAGCCAAAGATTCAGCATCAGACCTAAACTGACCTTCAGCAACAAACCTGATGCAGCCTAGCCACATCCTTTAACAGAAAAATGGATGAGGCATCACTAAGCACTTCAACTCGTAAAACACATAGGCCTAGTTAGACATGGGCAAAAGATAACCTTATGTTCATGCCCACTTAGTGAAAGTGAATGATAAGTGCAGACAAATTAATCCCATTGAAAAGAGCTGACTGGGAGTAGGTCTTAACTGGACTAATCTCATAGGGTATAAAGGCTAGAGACAGACGCGACCTGATTCATTACCGCATCTGGCTCAAATCTTGGTCAAGACCAAGAATGACGTATTACCTCAGTTTGAGGCCTTTGCCAAGCATCTTTCTGTTCCCTGCCAAAAGTTCATTTCCATGTCTTCTCATAGTGTTCCACCTGAGCTGGAAACTGGTGGTTTTAATGTCATCAGCAGGGTTAATGTGACCCTGTTTGTGTGGTGTGCCTGTCATGTGGTTGAATTCGAAGTGGAAACAGGCAACTTTTCCACTCCGTCCTGGCCAGCTATCCTCTACACACACATAAACACATGGTGAAGTCACTGGGGCTAGTTGAGTGGGCTCCATACAACCAAATTTTCAAACTAACCGAATCCACAGATTATTGAGACAGAAAGCTAAACCAAAAACATTTTTAATAATAGCTGGAGAAATCACAATATGCTAATGCTCATTCCCAATCACATAAAAAGAAAAAGTTCCTACTACCTATATTTTTGCTCACCTCAAGGCAATGACTGGAGTTGTCAGGCAACGAATCAGTAATGAAATCTTCGAAGGATTTGGATTGGTTGGTCTGCATGGGAGTGGGTGGGGGCGGAGAGACAGTGGAAGAGACCCCATCAGCATCTTGTCTCATCTGCTCTTTCTGAAGATGTCGCTCCTTCCTCAAGTCTTTGGCCTTCCGACACGGCGGCCGGCTGGGATCGGCTCCCATCCCTGAATCCCAGAGAAAAGAAAGAAGAGGAGGAGAGGGTGCTGGTAAGAAGGATGTGCCATAAAAACACACTTCTTAATCTATTTTCATGCAAAAGACATGGCATAGCATTTTCAAGGCATTTCTCACATTTGAGGCATTAGCTGTTTCCAACTCATTTTTCCCTGCCCCTCTGGGCAAACAGGCTGACAAATTGCTTTAATATACCCCCTGCCTAGGAATCCAGTCTCAAAAAAGAGCCCTATGGAAGTTATTTTCTTGTTTCCCTGCCTCAATAGTCTGTACATTACGTCATTGTTTAGGAGGCTATAAAACAATATGGTCCATGTTAGTTAAGCCCATGTGTCTAGAAATGCACACTAGCTGGCTGCTAAAAGGAAGACAAGTAGCAGAAGCCATAATGAATCCAAGGGTGTTTCTTCTAATGAAGACAATGAATCAGCCAATGAACATGAATCAGCAACTCTTCTCACCATCCGTGAGGTTGGTACTAACAGAACATGCGCCCATACACTTAGATCTGGTTTCCTCTCTCAACAAAACTAACATGAACATTCTCTGAAGCAACTCAGTCTCTCCCCCCTTCCCTCTCTCTCTGTCCCCATCTTCATCCTCCTCCACTACCTCCTGGACTTTTGCCAAGCCCTCCGGCTCTCCGGGCATCTCATGTCAGCAGTTTACACACCCACATCCTGTGTAAAGCAATAAGGAAACAAGAGCCATTTCCTGTATGCCCTATTGCTAGCCGCCACCATCAGCTCACTTTCTAACTCTCCCCTCAGTCGATGTCACGCAGAAAGAGAGGGACACCCGGTCCTGACAGAAGGAGAAAAAAAGTCTGGCACTGGTCAAGCCTCAGCTGAGTCAAGTTCAAGGTCCTTTATTTTCTGGTGCAAGGCAGATTCTATCCTGTGAATGGTAAATATGGACCTCAGCAG
>NW_018127883.1:6626059-6645460 GCF_001952655.1 Monopterus albus | reverse complement strand
TTAGTTCAACTTATGTTTTATTTTAGGATCATAACATAATTTTTAATGAACAGATTAAACTCAGTCTCTAAAGTAATTCTGTGATCTGAGTTTTGTGTTTTCATTTCTTCTTTTGTGCCATCTTCGTGTGAACCATTTGAGTCTGAGTCATCATGACACAGAGGAGTTCATGAATGTGATCACACAGGAATCTAGGCATTTCTTGTTTTGTCTCAGTGTCCCTGATTGCTGCATTGCTTTTTAGTGGTAAATGACTGGAAAAAAGCATTTTGGAGTAAGATACCCACTACAACCATGGTACTTATAGGGTGATTAAATGGTTTTCCTCTGTCAGAACCACCATGGTGAGGTCAAGGCAAGGGGGTCAGACAGACAACAGGAACAAGTCTGGACTGTGCACATCACACTGGCTCAACAACAGACACATTAAACCTTATCCACAATCACTCTGTCCAGGTGCCACTCTCCATCTAATTACACTCTGATGACACACACATGCACTTCATCTCTCTCTGTCTCTCGCACACTCACAGGTACAGTGAGGAACAGAAGTATTTGAACACCCTGCGATTTTGCAAGTTCTCCCACTTAGAAATCATGGAGGGGTCTGACATTCACATTGTAGGTGCATTCCCACTCTGAGAGATAGAATAATAAAAAAAAATTCAGGAAATCACATTGTATGATTTTTAAAGAATTTATTTGTCTTGCACTGCTGAACATAAGTATTTGAACACCTGAGAAAATCAGTGTTAATATTTGGTACAGAAACCTTTGTTTGCAATTACAGAGGTCAAATGTTTCCTGTAGTTCTTGACCAGGTTTGCACACACTGCAACAGGGATTTTGGCCCACTCCTCCACACAGATCTCCTCTAGATCTGTCAGGTTTCGGGGCTGTCGCTGAGCAACGCAGAGTTTAAGCTCCCTCCAAAGATGTTCTATTGGATTGAGGTCTGGAGACTGGCTAGGCCACTCCAGAACCTTGATATGCTTCTTACGGAGCCACTCCTTGGTTATCCTGGCTGTGTGCTTCGGGTCGTTGTCATGTTGGAAGACCCAGCCACGACCCATCTTCAATGCTCTGACTGAGGGAAGGAGGTTGTTGCTCAAAATCTCACAATAAATGGCCCCATTCATCCTTTCCTTAATACAGTGCAGACGTCCTGGCCCCTTTCGCAGAAAAGCAAACCTAAAACATGATTTTACCACTCCCATGCTTCACAGTAGGAATGGCGTTCTTGGGATGCAACTCATCCTTCTTTTTCCTCCAAACACGACGAGTGAAGTTTAGACCAAAAACTTCCAGTTTGGTCTCATCTGACCACATGACTTTCTCCCATGCCTCCTCTGGATCATCCAGATGGTCTTTGGCAAACTTCAGACGGGCCTGGACATGTGATGACTTGAGCAGGGGAACCTTCTGTGCAATGCATGATTTGAAACCATGACGGAGTAGTGTTCTACCGACAGTGACCTTGGAAACTGTGGTCCCAGCTCTCTTCATGTCATTGACCAGCTCCTCCCTTGTAGTTCTGGGCTGATTCCTCACCTTTCTTATCATCAGTGATACCCCACGAGGTGAGATCTTGCATGGCGCCCCAGTCCGAGGGAGACTGACAGTCGTCTTTAGCCTCTTCCATTTTCTAACAATTGCTCCAACAGTTGATCTATTTTCACCAAGCTGCTTGGCAATTGCCCCGTAGCCCTTTCCAGCCTTGCGGAGGTCCACAATTTTGTCTCTGGTGTCTTTTGACAGCTCTTTGGTCTTGCCCATGGTAGTAGTTGGCGTCTGACTGACCGTGGGGTGGACAGGTGTCTTTAAAGAGCTCAGACAGGTGCTACTAATTTAGATTAATGAGTAGAGTAAAGGTGGACTTTTTCAAGGCACAGTAACAGGTCTTTGAGAGCCAGAATTCTTGCTGTTTCTCAGGTGTTCAAATACTTATGTTCAGCAGTGCAAGAAAAATAAATTCTTTAAAAATCATACAATGTGATTTCCTGAAAATTTTTTTTTAATTCTGTCTCTCAGAGTGGGAATGCACCTACAATGTGAATTTCAGACCCCTCCATGATTTCTAAGTGGGAGAACTTGCAAAATCGCAGGGTGTTCAAATACTTCTGTTCCTCACTGTACTCCTGAGGACAGCATGTGCAGCCCTGGTGAAGATAAAGTTTGACAGATCAGTTCCTGCAAATAACAGATGCTCCCACTCCAGCAGTTAGTACATTATAAAAACTGTGACACATTCTCTCCCCACTTCCCAAGGCAACTCTCAAAAGCAAAGTAAACTGTCTGGAATTGTGACCTACTGCTTCTTGCACATAAACATGTAGAGACACAAAATGCATTTACTGTGAGAAGAGCCACTAACATAGTAACATAGGATAAGGCACTTTGCAATTATTTCAAATCAACATTTTATCTGGTACTATCACTTAATATTGCAGAATAGGTCCCTTCAGAGAAATGTTTCATTACTGAATTGACTAGTTCTCTTGACTTTATCTTTTTCATGTAACACTATCATCTGAATGGAGAAAATACTGAATTTCAAACTGGAATACAAATAAATCCAGAGGTGAAGTTTCACTACTCATCATTCTCTAAAAAAGCAGACCCCACCATAGCTTTGGAAATCACAGCATTTCAAGTGAAGCCATGTTTTCTCAAGCTTAACTTAGTGACCTACCCAAGCTATAAAGTGCTCCACACATAAAGCCAAAGGAAAGCTATGGCCAGGTGTTTTTTGTTGGAGGTGAATGAGGAGGGAGTGGAAATTCATAGTAAATCCTCCTTGTTTCCCCTCTGCTAGCTTCCTGAAAAGGCTTATTATTTCTGACAGCCTGAGGAAGGGGAGTGTGGTGCTGACACAGGTGTCATAGTAGAAGAACACTGGTACTGATGAAAGCTTTCTCTTTACATTTATGTCTGTATCTGGCTTGACCAAAAAATTACACTTACTGCTCACAATATTAATTTATATTTTTTGCCTAATGAGTGTGGGGCATGTTCTCATTAGATTATTGAGAGGAAAAAAAGGGTTTGCACCTTGACAAATGACCAATTGTTAGAAGTGCTGCTGCCTGTGTCTAGTAGGAGTTTATTAACTCTTCTCTATGAGTGTTATTAATGCATTACTGTGAGTTGGCCATGAGGATATCCTGTACTGAGGATTAAGGAGGAGAACATGACAGATAAGCCCAAACCAAAGACACACACCAGAAAGCACTGAGAACACTGCAGCCTTGTTCACCAAGCTGCAGCAGAGTGAAGTCTATCACAAAGTGAACAGTGACACCCTCTGGAAAGCTACTGGAGAACACCACAGTGGCAGTTCAACAACTGACTGTGCTGAATTGTCCTTAAAGCTACAATCACTATGTTGAAAGTCACACAGTGTCAAAGATTTTACTGTAAGCTCCAAAGTTTTAATATCAATATTTCCTTTATTCTTGTTTCAGTGAGTCTGTTTTACCTTTTTCTTTTCTTTGCTGGTTTGGGTCACTTTGAAAAATAGGAAAAGGTCAGAACATATTTTGAAGTTGAGCAGTAAAGTTGCTGGCACAAATTTTGTTGAACTTGCCTCTTTATACACAGACAGCGCTTGAAAGAAAGCACAGGCTAACATTGCTGATTGCAGTCATCCCCTTTTTGACTATAAACTGCTGCCTTCTGGTCATAAATATGCTCTAGCCAGATGCAGGACACATAGATTTAAGAACTCTTTGGTCCCTGCCACTATTTTGCTTTTAAAAAGTGCCATGTGATGTTTGCATTTTGTTTTGCAATTTGTTTGCACAGTCAATCTACTGATTGTTGCAGCTCTAGATCCAAGGTTTATGCTCTTATATAGAAAAAAAACAAGTTCTTGGTTAAATAAGCAAAAATACATGAAGAGCCATGCTGATAGAAGAACATATTAATAACAGGTATTGTGTTACATAATGAGTAACAAGAAGAACAACACTGCCCACTGAGGATGATTATTCATTTGGAAGGGAATCAGTTTTCTGACCTGGTCTGGGAGCTGTGGCTATTGTTCTCCCATCCGGGACAGACGCTGAATCCTTTCCTAAAGTTTTTGAGTCTGTTGGTGTGGCATCCGCTATCTCCGCCTGAACCTCTGTGACAGCAGGACACTCTGCTTCCTCTTTATGAATGTCTGTGATAGGAGTACACTTCACTTCTGAGTGAATGGCTTCACCAGGTGCCCGTGGACCTGCTTCTTTACACACCGAGTCCATTGGCTCATCTACAAGACACAAAATCAATATTACTTACAACTAGTTAATGTGAACTACAGAGTCACAGTACCTACTCTGTTCTGAGTTGCTGCCTAAGTCTAAATGTAGTTTCAACCATGTGCTCTAATGATATGCAGTCCCACAGTCTCAAGTGTCAACTGCTGACAGCTGACTTGTGTTTTTTACTCTTTTCCATGCATACCAATACCAATAAAGAGAAATTCATCAGACAATAAACAAGCATTAATAACTCTTGTACAAATCAACATATTCTCACCATCATCCTGTTCCTTTGGTAACTGTCCTTTGGAAAGGAATTTACTCATCTTCTTCAGGATTTTCTTGTGGGATTTGGAAGGCTGGAATTTCAGTGCATGACATCTTCACAAAGAGCATAAAGGTAAGAGATTTGATGAGAAATATATATTTGTCCAAATATTTCTGACATTAACAAACTCAAACTACCAGAGATCATCCTTGTGAGTTCCATGTTAGATTGGTCTCATCAATTCTGAAACATCAATCACAGGAGAAAATTCCAATGGGTAAAATCTCATTACCTGATGGTATACTGGGGACAGCATGTCCTGTTCATTATGGGCTTGTAGACATATTTCCCACTTCTGAAAAGGAAAACAAGGATAGCCTTTATTAGAAAATATTTTATGAGTGGTTTGATAGATCCAAATGATATTTCTTGAACTACACTGAGGTGACTGCAGGAATTAACTGTGTGGATCTTTCTCCCCCACTACAAACTAATGAATGCCAGATTACAATTAACGATTTATTTGCCAGCAAACAACTGTTTTATTTCTTGCAAGCTGAATTCCCAGATAGTGACTGAAACTTGGCTGAAACAGGGCGAACATATTTTCTAAATGTCTACCTGCTCTTTTTTCAGTGCTGTGACCACTGCTGAAATTGATGTTGCTCGGTTTTCTGAATATCTCCTTGTTTTATTTGATGTAGCTGTTCCATCTCTGTGTAAACCTGTTTGTTCTACTGTCTGTACACATATGGTGACCCCCTCAACTGTAGAAGAGTTCTCTAGGAAATCGGACAACACTGAGCTTGCAAATGTTGGGGCTTTGTCAATGGGTCATTGTTAGATTCATTGCCGTTTTCTTATATATGCTTCCACTGGGGTCCATCATTAAGAAGTATGGTTTATCTTTTCATTGTTATGCTGATGATATTCAGTTTTACCTGCCTGTGTGTCCTGAGAAGGCTTCAACAGTTCAGTCTCCTCTAGACTGCTTAGAAGAGATTAAAGCATGGCTGGCAGAAAACCTCTTACATTTAAATGAAAAGAAAACAGAGTGTATGCTATTTGGATCTTTAGATTGCTGAAACTGTGGCACCCTGTCTCCTTATTTAGGTTCCATTGTTAGAAACCTAGGGGTGCTCTCTGATAGTGATCTAAAGTTTGATAAACAGATAAATGCCATCCTGAAGTCTAGCTTTTATCAGCTAAGATTATTGAGCAAAATTAAATACTTTTTCAAGGATTTAGAAATTCCAATACATGCTTTTATAAACTCCAGACTGAACTACTGCAACTCTCAATATATGGGTGTTAGTCAAAGCTTGCTTCCCTTCAACTTGTCCAAAATGCAGCTGCTCACTTCCTAACAAACACATGTAAACATGACCATATTTCCCCAATTTTAGCTTCACTTCATTGGCTTCTGATTAGTTTTAGAATTGAGTTCAAAATCATAATATTTGTTTTTAAAGCACTTAAAGGTCAGGCCCTCCTTTATTTTAGAGAGCTCCTTCACTAGCACAAGCCTAAGAGATCCCTTAGGTCTTCCACTTCCTAGGTCAAGGCTTAAACGCTGGGAAAATGCTTTTGCTGTAGCTGTCCCCAGATTAAGGAATAATTTGCCACTCAATATTACAATGGCCAGTGACCTTACAGCATTAAGATCTCTACTTGAAAGTCAGTTATTTTCTATGGCCTTTGTGAGGTCTGACGCTTTATTGTGAAATGTGTTTGATATTTTATTATGGTGTATTAGTATTCCTGTACAGTTTGGTCAGCAAGGTGTTGTTTTAAACAACATTGATTAACTACTCACCTTCTCCATCCTCGATCTATCAGGTCTTGATAGTCTTGTACTGTCATGGTGTGAGACCACATTCCTGTAGAAAAAAATAACACATTTAACAGAGTTCATATGATTTTAAACTTTGCTATACCTACTGAAAACCACAAAAACTTTGGTGCACTTTTATGTGATGTGCTTCTGCCAGTGAAATGTTAGAATGGAGCTTAGCCACAATAGACTAGTAAACCCCTAGATATCATTTCAATGTAAACTCAAAAGCCATTTAAATTCCCTATTAAGGACAAAACAGCCTTGAGCTTAACGGACAGTAAATGACTTTCCAAATGGAAAGAAGCCATCCATGAAAACACAATGTTTAATGCCTGACTTGAATGGGAATTATGTTAGAAAATGGCCACAATAGCTTGTGAATTAGACACGCGCTAAAACTAAAAACAGGAAGCCTGAATATAATTAAAACATCGTTTGTCAACAAGCTGCTTGAGAGTCTGGTGGGAAGTGTCAGTGTGTGCATTCCCATAGTCCTTTAAGGCCCTGACGGAAACATACACAACCTATTACTATTTGTATCCACATCAGCTGGGAGAACCGAGGTCTGATAAGTGCAGTGTTCAACTCCTGACCTTTTCTTATGAAACCATACAGACAGTATGCACATGTGTGCCTACCAACACTAAATCTCTAAGGCAAGACCGCTATCAGTTTACATCTAAAATAAGTGAGGGAACTGACTGTATTCCAGTTCACACAGCACACATCAAGTCTGCAATGGAGTATAATGCTCAATGTCCCAGAAGAATGGTGCTTAGCCAGAGTCCATGGAGAAAAGGAGATAACATAGCATGATCCAAGAGAGTGACACTAAAACACTGGAGAAGTGAATGACTACAGATAGTGCTAAGGCCAATAGATACAGCAGCAAAACTGCAGGTTTTATGTAATGACACAGCTAAAAAAAAAATAAAAAAATTAAATTACTCTGTTAGAAACTGGTATTTTTTTTATTGCTGGACCACTACTTAAGGGCCCTTTAACAACGTATGCTGATAATCATAAAAAAGAACTAACTAGACAAGTGGTTTCTGCAGAGCATCATCTTCCCAGATTCCTGTCTGCTTTTACAAAACCTATGGACCAATAAAGACAATAAATTCTGGAAAACATTAAGCAAGGAAAAAAGTCTTTGTAACCAATATAAAATTAAATCAAATCAAAGGCAGATAACCTTTATGTCTTTATAGGCACTGACAGACTCAATGACACTGAGGGCAGATGTTGTGCTCTATAGTGCAGTCACATTTACTTTGCATGTAATAACACTGTTGATAACATCACTGTACCAATCACAAAGAGGAAGACATTATGTTAAAGAGCACCTGTGTGGAAAAGTCTACAACACACCACAAACACTGTTCATACTTGATAATCACTCTACTGATCTATTGTCTGTTTTGTCTTCCCAAAAAAAAATAAGGGTATCATTTATAGCTTAGCCTAACTTGTGCACTTCCATTTAACTTATGGGTATAAGTTAAATGGAAGGAATAGGAGTATCTAAAGTCACAGAGCACAGTCACCCATTGACTGCATTAAGAACTGCCTGAAACCCAATAATAGTCCATTTGTCTTGCTCCCACTTAATGCCACCAATCAGTACCACACCAAAAGTCTGTTCCCATTATCTTGTGCAGCTTTTTATAGCTTTGTATCAAGTCAAACTTCTAAAAATGCAAAGTTACATTAAGCAAAATAGTCATTAAATGACAGCCTCTGGACAGAATATGCAGTAGAACTTTTCTTTGCCGGCAAATCGCCGACTTCTGCTTACCAGATGTAAAAAATGCTTAGTTTTTAAGTTACTTTTTTTGCAAATGTCAGTCCGCTTTCACACAAACCCAGGGTGATGATTGATCCTACAATATCAATACTTCTGATCCCCATGTTTCCATGTTAAAAAATCAATATCTAAAATAAGTAGGATAATTTGGGGTAAATGTAATGTTATCTTCAACTGGGGACACAGTAGACAGTAACTACAGTACCCAGGATAATACCCAGTTGATAGGAACTATTTTTCCTTCCGCCTGTCACAAACTACTGCTCTGTAAATGTGTGAAATACTGCAAAATAAGGAAAACATTCAGTCAGGAGTCCCTCAGCAACAGAGCAGATGTCATATGTGGTTGCTGGATGGAGGACAATAAAAAAAAACAACCAAGAGGGTATGTAAATATTGTAGCTGTAGCTATGTATGCATGTAGTATGGACATACTCCCACCACCAGAAACATCCCTTCACAATATGTAAGCAGGGTGGCACCATTTGATGTTAATAAAAGCAGCAAGCCCTTATATACACTCACCGGCCAATTTTAGTAGGTACACCTGTACAATTGTATGCAATTCAATGCAACACTTCCGCTTCATCTGTGTTTATGAAATTCAAAATGTTTCAGGTTTCCGTGAAATTGTTATAAATGTATAAATTCAATTATTCTTGTTTATTATTGAGGTCAATTACAGGCGGTGTTGTACTGGACTACATTATATTCAAAGATGTTCCTAATCTTCTGACCTAATGTATGTAGCTGGGCATGACAAAAATATAGAAACAACATTGTTTCTTGCACAAAATATCAGTATTGGCGATACCAGCCGGTTTTTATTTGGTAAGGGATCAGTAAGGGGATAAATGCTATCGCACGTCACTGCGTCATTTCCTGTTGCCGCCTTCATTTATATGGAAAGAATGGGCATAGCCAATAAAATGATTAAAATCATACTTTTCCTCGTCCGGGATGGATTATTTTTATTCCGCATAGTTAGAAGAGGTCTCGGGGAAATACCCTCAGAGGCTGGGTGAATGTTGTCAAATGACAATACGGGGTTAAAACTGTTGGCATATATCAATTCTGTAGGCGAGCGAAAGAGTTACCTGTGACCGCATGCAAAATGAATGTATGCAACACATGAGATGCACAAGCTGGAGCTATAGATAACCTGGTGTGACAGCGTAGCATCAAGTGAAATATTACTATTACTGCCCAGTTGAGTAGCAATTCAAGAAGTCCGTTCTTTGTCAGTTTCTTAACTTATGGTATTCTACAACAGTTTTGATTTGATTCCAAAGAGTAAACAATTAGCTATATGCTACTGACTAAAAACTGAGCCAACGTCAGGTCAATAAAATACTGCCGAAGTAACGTTAGGCTCAGTCTGTAGGATGCACTGGTCCCGTAGTATCAGTACAACAGCCATAACTTAGATTTACTGACATAAGATAACGAGGCCAACAACTGTCAACTAGCATTCTTTCAAAAGTGGTTACGATTCTAGCAAGTAGACGGAGCTAGGAGCTAGCTCGTTAGCATAAAGCAGTTCAGCAATACCGTCTAGCTTAACCGCTTCTTCTGTTTCATCAGTTAGACACTTACCATGAGAAACGTTTCCCTTTTCATTTTTACAGTAACCACAGCAGTGACCATCATCCCCACCAAAATACTCTACTATAGTGCAAGATCTGTTTCTTGCCATTTTTAATATCGGGACGTATGACAGCTGATTGTGCCGGGTTTCCGGGCAAAGTCTGCAGACCGTCTAACCCCGCCTACATGCAATACGTCATTAGTGCTGAGTTGAAGGCGTGTAGGAAAGGGGTCAGCATCAACAACCAACTCTTTGTATTTGGACCACTGTGTTATGTCGGTTTAATTGGGATTTATTAATGTTCAAGAACCAAACGATCAATCAGCCATTGTCAAAAGATTATGTTCCCTCAAACAATATGTGAAATGGTGGGAAATATTTAGGATTTCATCTATTGAACAACTGAATGCTACCATAGCTGAATATTTTAAAGCTGTTGCATTGATTTATAAATTTTTCTTAACATCAACACTAACTGCACATGTCAACCAGGGACATTAGGATGCAGATTTTTCAGTATTAAATTTGTGATAAATAAAATACATTACTGTTTAAAGAACTGTACAACATATTTAATCATCTTTGCAAAGAGGAAAAGGAGCAAAATCTGAATCAAGATCCTGCACAAATAACACATTGCAGTAAATTACAAAAACAAGGGCGAGGTTGTACATAGAAAAATAAGTTAGATAATCACACCCGGTCCAATGATTTTTTCTTCTGCTATAAAAAATAAAATGGCCTTACAGATGAAAGAGCTTTGTTTTTGTAAACAGTACTTTGTCACCTGTCACACACACATATACATAATAATGTATTTGTTTGGTGGTGTTTTTTTGTTTTTGTTTTTTTAACCACAGTATATACCCCTCTCAACTGTCATGTAACCACCAGTCATTTTCTCAGGAGATCAATGTTTATCTAGAAAACATTCACAGGTTTATGCAGAGGTTCACAAAACCAGGAATGTGGTGATCAAGTGAAAGTAGCCTCTGTTCTGCATGCAAGCTTCCTGCACCAATATAGTGAGTTTATACAGGTGATGAAGCAGCAGCAGCTGAGAAATCGAAGTGCTACTAGCAAACACAAACCTTTAAATAAACTGCATGGACATTTGTTATCTTGACTCCTGGTGATGGCTCTTTGGTTGGGTACCTAACTAAAGCTCCCCTGGGGGACAGGGATGTTTTCATGAAGGTATTTCATACTGCCTTGCTCCGAGAAGTCAACCACAGTGTGCCCTTCCCCCCGAAGGACCCATTTGGTGGTCAGAAGCCCCTCCAATCCCACTGGACCTCTGGCATGTATCCGTGCCGTACTGATACCAACCTCAGCTCCTGCAAAGTAGGTTTTGGAAAATTACTGTTTTCCTTCTGTCCCATTTTCAAGCCAGCAGTAGGTTCAATACACTTACAAGAGGATAAATATTCTCAGGTTTCTCTCAGATAGCATTAAGAAATAAAACCTTGCCTGATACTGCACATACCTAAGCCAAAACGGTAGCCATCAGCAAAGCGAGAGCTACAGTTCCAGAATACGCAGGCACTGTCCACCAGCTGCAGAAATTGTTCAGCAGTTTCTTCATTTTCTGTAACAATGACATCAGTGTGGGAGCTGCCGTATTTGTGGATGTGGTCCACGGCATCGTTCATGCTGTCTACCACCTCAACACAGCACTCCAGGTCCCCATACTCTGTCCTGAGAGATTTCACCTCGGATGGGCTGAAAGTTAAATAAGATGCAAACCGTGGGCCTGCATGGATCTTCACCTGAAAGAAAGAAATGGCACACAGATTTATCAACAGAGTGATGATGCAATCACTCAAAAATATACAAAAACTGCTTTACTGAATGAATTAAGTGCCAACGAATCTCTAGAAAGTTTGTTTCTGGAGCTAAAAGCTCCATCAAAATGTAAAAACCACTTAACCATATGCTGTAATTCTATGTATAATACTTGTCCCCAAATCTATGGAGTGTTTCTTACATGCTCTATTCTCAGCATATCAATGATCTGGTCAAATATTGGCGTTCGCAGCAAATCTTTGTGAATAAGGAGGGTCTCCATGGCATTGCAGGCCGCAGGGTAGTCACATTTGGAATCTCTGACTTGAATGAAACATAAGTTAGTATATTCATTCAGCAGTACTTGGCTATCTCAAGTAAATAACCACAACTTGTACAACTGCGAGTCATTCACCAATCAGGCATAATATTATGACCACTGAGAGCTGAAGTGAATATCACTGATTATGTCGTTACAGTGGCACCTGTCAGTGTGTGGAGTATATTGGGCAGCAAGTGAACATTCAGTCCTTGAAGTTGATGTGTTGGAAGCAGGAAAAATGGGCAAGTGTAAGGATCTGAGTAACTTTGACAAGGGCCAAACTGTGATGGTGATATAACTGGGTCAGAGCATCTCCCATACTGCAGGTTCCAGGGTTGGTGTTCTTGGTCTGCAGTGGTTAGTACCTACCAACAGTGTCTAAGGAAGGACAAATGATGAACTGGTGACAGGGTCATGGACGCCCAGGGATCACCTTACCGTAGATTAAACTTAACTGCCATTTGTACTTTTCAAAAGATTCAAATTTATTTGAATCTTTGTTAAAATGGTTCAAAATCAGAAATACTGTACATTGGTCTAAGAGAAAGAGTCAGGGGCTGTAGTGGTGATATCACACCTAGAATGGTGAGGCTGTTGAATTTGTCTAAAACATTCTCTCTAACTTGTCCTCACGACCAGATTTCACTCCTTTTACATCAGTTTTTCACTGAATTGTAGACACATCTGTGCTCTTCCTGACAGTAGAACTGTGGAAGCAAACACACAGAAGATGCACAGTGAGCTGCAGAGTGACACGAGTGCCAACCAACTGCCACATTGACTCCTGTATAAACAACATTAGGCAGGTGGTCATAATGTTATGCCTGATGTTGGCCTTTAAAACACTGTGACCAAGTCACAGCAGAAATATAGACAACATGAAAAATTTCTCCAACGCTCACAGCCACACAGAGGATCAACATACCAATATCAATAGCCTTTTCTATACTGGCATTGCTGTCTAAGTAGACGTGACAGACACCCTCGCTGTGGCCCAGTACAGGAATCCCCTTAGCCGCCCTTTGGATGTCCCGGACCAGCTGTGATGAGCCTCTTGGAATGATCAAGTCAATCATCTTGTCTAATTTGCACAGGTCCTCAACTTCTTCACGTGTGCTCACCTACAGGTCAATATACATTTTTGCATTTCATAGAACATTTGAGTATTTCTGTAATCATGTAAAAGCTCACACTATGTTCAGATAATGTCATGCTTTCATCCTTACCAGCTGGATGGCATCTGCCACTCCATGAATGGCAAGTGCTTCCTGCGTGAGTTGATGTAGAATTTTATTGGTGTTGGAAGCTTCTCTACCCCCTTTCAGTAGTAAAGCATTTCCACTGGCAATAGCCAGTGCTGACACCTAAAGCACAATATGAAATACGTAAAAATGGAAGCTCAACTTTTAATGACACACATGTAAAATGTCTCACACACAAAGACAGCTACTGGTAGTGAAAGGTGCGTCCAAAATTGCATACTTGCCTACTACATAGTAAGCTAAAATGTGTATGCAATACAAATAGTATGTCTGAATTCTTAGTATGGCAAAATATGTATGCATATACATAACCTCATAGTATGGAAGCAATGGACACTACACTATCCCATCATCCCACAGTGGTGACAAAACAGGCCCAAAGCTGTTGTAAGTTTCACCCTAGGACTGTTATTATGTTACTTGAAGTTTTGATATTTTTTCAGGTGAGAAAATAACCATCTCCTTTTCAATCATGTGGTCACTATGCAATTAATGTTAATTTAGAAATGTGCTCCAAAGTTTTTGGAGATGTGATGACCCGCTGTCAGCCAGTCAGTTGTGCCAGCTAGCTAGTTCTACTTAGCAGGCACAGCTGTAGCCACTGTGCAAGGCTTGAGGTGTAGTAGCATGTCCAAGGTTGGGCTTACTACACAAAGTGGCTGCAGTGTCTACTGCATTTTCATTTGCGTAGCAGGCATTCGAGAGAAAAATGTATGTACATGTGTAGAAGGCCATTTCAGAAGCACCCTAAGTCTACAGGCTGAGCGCTGGGTTTGACTGACCTGCGGGAGACAATCAGGACGTGACTCAAAGATGACGAGCAGGACACCGATGGGAACAGTGATCTGTTCCAGCTCCAGGTTGTTGGCTACCCTGGTCCTCCTAAGCACCCGACCCACACTATCCCTGGACGACACAGCAAGCTGACGTAGGCCGATGGCAAGACTGTTCAGCTTTGCAGTTGACAGACTCAGGCGGTTGATCTGAGGCTGGGAGTAACGACCTATGAGGAAACAAAAGAAACAAATAAAAACACTGACAATGTAGTACTCTACAGATCCACAAAGAGAAAATGTTTTTGCTTTCAGCATGCAGACAAGCTGTAAAGCATAAGAGAAAACTTGTCTCATCCAGTTGAAGAGCAGTCTCCTTACACATTATGCTATGCTGTCCTCCAACACAGGGCACAAAATGAGTCCTGCTAAATCTAAAAATGTAAACATATTATGTATTCGTAAACCTCTAGCTGGAAAACTAGCCGATGCACACCAGAGCAACAAAAAAAGACCAATAAATGCTGCCAACCAGTTAATCCCAGCCTCTTTCATAAGCCACTTTCCCAAAGCAGGAGTTCCAGAGATGTGTGATAACCACTGGCAGAATATGGCATTTGAGTCAGATGACTGCATGCAGCTGTGGATCAGTGTGACCTCTGTTTCCCCGTACCTGATGCTGTTGCTAACTCCATGTCTGTCTTGTTCGCACTCAGAATCTCATCCTTCTTCTCTGTAAGCAGCTCAGCAAGAGAGCAGATGATCTCTCCCCTCTGGAGATCCAAACACATGCATTATATGATTATGATCACCACATACCAGAATCATGAGTAACTAAAGCTACTACCACCATTACACTGTGAGCTCAGTCTGTCTGGCAACTGCTTGAATTCTTTTTGCCATGTTTTAGTATTGATAGGTTTTTATTTATTTATTTAAATATTTATTATTTTTGTAAAGACACTGTTGCCCTATCTGCTTGTTAAGTGTGATGTAACATTCCACTTCTGGGTCCAAACTCCCCCAGATGCAAATGGCCAAACTTTGGTTAGTTCTCCTCCTCTCCATATGCCACAGTGTTGTGTTCTATTTTTTCAGTAGATCTGAATCAAAAATCATGGGTCAGCTGTCATTCGACTGCTTTCCTTTTGATGGGAAGGAGAAAAAATGGCTACTTTTGACAGTATTCTTAAATTAATGAAACAAAACTTGTGCTTTAAAAGTGTGCTGTTTTGCCGCCTTGTAATGTAGCTAGCACAAAGTTGAAATAAACACTATACACTGACACATTTTACACTGATGAGAGTAACAGTAAAAGCTGGGAACTACATAAAACAAGTTAGACGTGTGTGTGTGTGTTATACTGTATGTCTAACTTGGCATATGGAGAAGAGGAGAACTAACCAAAGTTTGGACCCAGAAAAATAATGTTACATCAACACTTAATATGTAGATTGTAAGCTTGTCATTTTAATTAATTTAGGATTGTTATAATGAGGTCTACATACTTTACGTACGGGATTTAAATGAGAGATTACCTTAAAACATGCTGACAAGTTAATATATCAGTACTAAATAAATTGCAAGCCTAAACATTTATACCCCCATGAGAAAATGGCTTTCACCTACTATAGCATCTTAAACCTCACTTCAATTAGCTAGACCAACGTGAGGGAACAAGAAGCTCACTTGCTCTGGGAGCAGGGAGGCCAGAGCCCTTCCTGCGTTCCGGGCCATCTCTGTCTGCTGCTCCACAGTTGGACCTGGTGGTGTCAAAAATACACACATCAAGCATGAACATACAACAAGTGGGTATAATAATCTTTCTAGATGGTTGTGCCCAGTACCTGCAGGTTTCACTTCGGAGAAGAAAGTGCCAATTTTCTTTCCTTCCACGATGTCAGTGATGACATGACCCGTTACTTTAGGATGCGTACCATTGGCAATGACAACAGACGTACCACCCTGTAGTGCCCACAGAGCTGCTTTCACCTGATTCAGACAGCATGATGGAGAAAAATGAAACTTCATCATTCAACCAACTCATTCCAGCTGACACTTTCAGATAACTTTGTGTTGCTGACCTTGGCTTCCATGCCACCAATGCCAACTCTGGACTTCGTGCCATAAGTGATTGACTGCTGGTCTCCAGGATAAAATATATCAATGAGCTTGGCATCATCTGTACTTGGGGGACTGTCGTATAAGCCTGTGGAACAGAATTTGTTATTACTTCTTTGTGCCCTTCACTGAACCAGAACAGTCACACTGTATCATTTTCATCAAACAAACCTGAACAAAAATCCAAACAGCATATAGAAAATTTTCTATTTATATATGACTTATTGGGCTAATGAATAAAGGCAAATCAGATATGATACAGTATATTAAAGGTGATAAAGAGAATCAGACACATTTGTGAATGAGTGCTGAAGTTGATTGACTGTTGACAATAATACCTGCTCACCATTTAAGCAACTTTTGTAAAATTATTAAAAGTGTCACTTATTTAAGATTAGCTTTTTCATATATTCCAAATTAAATGACACATGAATTTAACATTAGTATTTATTCTATATATATTTATATAATTCTTAAGCTTCAACCACCATGAAAACATTTAACAAATAATGTGAAAACTTACTTCACTATAAATTTAAGAAAATCATAACAAATCACTTCTGTACCTTCAACATCAGACAGGGCAATGAGGAGGTCTACTTTCATTTCAACAGCCAGCCGTGCAGCTAAGCTGTCATTATCTTTAATGCTTATTACCTGAAACACAAACAGAAGTTTCATTAAGCCAAAAAAAAAAAATTTTTGAATTAGTAGAGAACATTTAAAACAGCCTTAGAAATGTAAAATCATGTGTCCAAATATTAAAATGTTAGTGAGGGAGGAAATGCTTTAAGCAATCCACCATCACAATTCAACATTTAGCATTCCTATGATACTCTTCATATGGTACCCACATTTACTCCCTGCAGGTCACTGCTGGGAACAGGCGGTGCAACAACAGCATCATTGGTGTTGATGATAGGCACTATGTTCATCCTTAGCAGTTCATGGAGCGTGCTGTTCAGGTTGCGACGCTTCTGCTCATCATGGAAATCCAGGTTAGTGACCAGAATCTAGTGAATCGGACAGAAATATAAAGAAATTGGTGTTAAAGTAATCTGCTGTCAGAATTGTATTCTGTGAGAAGAATGAAGTTCATACTTGTGCAGTGCAAATGCTGTATTGGGTGAACATAGCCTCATACAACGCCATCAGGCCGCTCTGCCCAGCAGCCGCGCAGGCCCTTGCCTCCAAAACTGGAACTGACTGAAAAACAGAAAGTTTAAAAAATATTAGCAAATTTAAGAAAATGTTTTACCTAATATTAAAACATTTCTCAAGGACTGGACTAAAATTCACAGTGTTAAAGAGCAGTATTCACCATGTCCTTGAGTTGGTTCTGTCCAGAATGCAAGGCTTGTCTGACACTTTGAGATAGTAGGATCTCGTGTCTCAATCTCTGTTTTCCAAATGCCACCGCCCCACTGGTGACAATCATCATTTCCCTGCCTTGGTTCTGCAGCACGGCCACCTGATAGGACACAAAAACAATAGCATTCATCTTCAGCCTAAATAATATAATGTTTACACATACACAACCATAATCTACAAAAGTTCTGCTCATCTGTATCAACAATACTAATGTGGCATTACAGGGCAGCTGTGGCTCAAGTTGGCCGTTCGACTCCCGTTCTCCCCAGTCCATATATCCTCAGGTAAGACACTGAATCCCAAGTTGCTCCCAAAAGCCAGATCAGTACCTTGCAGAGGCAGCACCACCATCTGTGTGTGTGTGTGTGTCTTCCTTTGTAATACTTATATCATGAGGACCGAAACCTGTTAACACACTCACATTGTGGGGACTCGGCCATCCTTGTGGGAACCAGAAGCTAGTCCCCACAAGGAAGTCACTGAATTTTAGGGTGGCAACATGGTTTAGGGTTAGGATGAGGTTAGGGTCAGGGTCAGGGTTAGGTGTAAGGCAAGTAGTGGCTATGGTTAAGGTTAGGATAAGTCTACAGGAAATGAATGTAAGTCAATGTAAAGTCCCCACAAGGAATGAAAACACTGTGTCTGTGTCTGTGTGTGTGTGTGTGTGTGTGTGTGTGTATGAGAGAGAGAGAGTTGGCACCACAGATGGCTTCCCAAGTTCTGTACTGGAGACAAATTCCTTGTGTGTGTACCATACTTGGCCAATAAAAGTGATTGTAGTTATCATTACCTGCTCTACTATGGAGGCCAGTCGTCCCAGTGACAGACCACACTCATCTCCACGTGTCACCACAGCACTCCCCAGCTTCACCACAATGCGTTTGGCCTGCTTTAACTCACTACGGTGGGCAAACGACTTCCCATGGGAACGTGGGAGTAAGACTGCAGAGAGAAACAGTCACATTTTACTGCACATCCGCAGGTACCAGAGGCATATTACAGCAAGACAAACAGATGGTGAGAAAGGTGTCCACATCAGGTATGAGAAAAATAACTGTTAAAAGGAGTTACTTACACTTGGTTTGAGAATACGCTCTGCTAGAAAGTGGACAAACATTTGACTGCCGGGTTCTGGATGGCAGGCGGGAGCACAAGGCCAGTCTGGCAAACATGGCACTGACACTTGCTGTGATGAACACACAAACCATCCTCTGGTTAATTTAACGTTACCAGTATAATAAACTCACCTGAGACAAACTGTTATTTGGATATGAACAGCGGGACATCAAGCTGTGTGTGCCCTCAGGTGAGCTACCTGAACTAACACACTGCCCCGGTGAAGATGATGTTATTTGCATTTGTTAGCTTAGAAATATGAGCAAGATAAAAATCCAGTTCCTAGATACTATTCACACCAAAGCACATATGAAGCCACTGTGAGCAAGTTAGTTTATAAGGCTCACAAACTTAGCTGCATGGCTAGCTAACGTTAGCTTAGTTTAGCTATTATGAGCTATCTTATCTTAGCGGCTATTTCCAAAATGAATGGACGGAACACTTTTTTAAACATTTTCACAAATTGACTTCCTACCTGACAGTATGGAAATTCGGGAAACCAATCACAGCTACACTGGGGGATACAATGCAACAGACACGTAGTCACCCGAACCTGACGCGTGGTGCTATATTCTGCTGCCACATCTACAGCCTACGTTGGTTGTGAAGTGCGGTGATTCAGCTATTCACGAACGATGTCTACGCAAGATATCTGGATTCGACCATATGGTACTTACGTACGTAAAAATAATACGTTTGATGGGTTAACACTTCGGGAAGAAGGCTACAACCACAGAAATGTAGAGAAAAAAAACAAGACTAATATTTCAGTGTTTTAGTTTTTAATGAATGTAATTTAGTTAAAGTTTTTAACTTAAGATTTTGTATTTAACTTAAGAAAACAAATTAACAAAAATAATTGTAGAATGTTAATGGAGACGTATAGAGATGGTCAGAAGGAGCT
>NW_018127883.1:6613636-6625355 GCF_001952655.1 Monopterus albus | reverse complement strand
GTGGTTATATTGGTAGAAGGATGTTGGAGATGGAGCTGCCAGGCAAGAGGTCAAGAGGAAGGCCAAAGAGGAGATATTTGGATGTGCTAAAAGAGGACATGAAGTTAACTGGGGTGAGAGTAGAGGATGCCGAGGATAGAGTTAGGTGGAAACAGATGATTCGCTGTGGCGACCCCTAACAGGAACAGCCGAAAGAAGAAGAATTGTAAATATCTAAATACATAAAATATTGAAAGCCCACCTATTGTTTATGGGATGTTTTATAATGACAAAAATCAGTTTACTTAAACTTTAAACACCACTGCCATAAAAAAATTAAAAGTAAAATTCAGTATGGCATATTTATTTATGACCCCATTCGGGATTAAGCAGTATAGAAAATGAGATGAGATGAAATATTTATTTATGATAAATGGGGAAAAGGTGAACAAATTATAAAGCTGGCTTTAGATCTATTTGACAATAGAACTGCTTTAGTTAACACTGAATATTACTGTAGGCAGCTCAAGGTCCACAAACTAACTTAACATGTTATGGCATCTGAGCAAGCGTATTTGCTAATGAAGACCTTGCAAAGGAAAGTCCAACAAAAGTTATGTTGACTTTGAGCTTGGATTATTTTATTACTACTGGTCCCAAAATAAATTTATTTAACTGTATTTAGAACAAATAATTTATAGCTTAATTAACTTAATCCAGTTTTTTAATGTGCCATTTGATTGAGGTCTCCTGAGAGTCAGTGGTTTGAAACAGCTACTGGTAGATATCAGCTCATTATTAGTAATCTGATACTGAGGCACGTGATTGGTGTGTGCATACAAAAAGAAGTCTTTGAAATATTCATGAGCAGGAAGGCCAGGAACACAGAGTACACTGAGCCACTATATCAGGTCCAAGCAGAGCTATGGGAACTGTTGAGGAAACTTTGAAGTGTCCCGCCTGCCAGGATTTCTTCACAGATCCTGTGACGCTCCCATGCGGACATGACTTCTGTCTCACCTGTATCCAGGCTGTCTGGGAAACAGATGGGTCTGGTGAGGGTTCTTTCTTCTGTCCAGAGTGTCATATATTCCTCTCCTCTGACCTTACTCTGAAGATAAACATCAGTCTTCAGACCAAAATAAAGGACTTTACCACTAACTTACCATCAGCAGCAGAGTTGCAACCAACAACTCCAAGCAGGGAAACTAAATCATCTTCAACTATTCAATGTGACCACTGCATAGAGGCACGACCGGTGGCCATAAGGACTTGTCTGACTTGTGATGCCTCATTGTGCCAGGCGCACACCCTGCTGCACCAGCAGAGGTCTACTCTGAGGAAGCACACGGTTGTGGATGTGACAAGCGATTTGCTATCTCTGAAGTGCAAGGATCATCATGATGAGCTCAAGTTCTTCTGTATGGAGGAAAAGGTACCTGTGTGCTGTATGTGTGTCCTGGTTGGCATGCACAAGAACCACAAAGCAACTCAACTCCATGAAGCCTGTGCAGACTTCAAGGTAAATATTAGTATTGCATAGTCATTGGCTTGTGTTTATTTGCTTGTTAATGGCATGATTATTGCTTTATTTCTCTCCCAGGCTGTTTATTTTCTACAGGCCTGTTGTATTTCTGTCTTTAGAGCATGTTAGAGACATCTATGAACCAACTGCTAAAGCGAAGATGTGACGCAGAACATGCCATCAAAGACCTGGAGTCACTGTATACACAAACAGTAGTACGATCAGTGCGAAATACTGTTTTAATCATCTATTTTTTTATTTACAGAAACCCCTCTCCCATGAATTTAAATGGTGTGTCTTTTTTTTTTTTCCTAGGAGTCTGCTGCAGAGTTCAGAGAAAGAATCTCAGACAAGTACAGCAGGATACGTGTTGTGTTGGACGGTGATGAGCGTCTGATGATGCAGATTATAGATGCAGAGGAAATATACATGACAGAGTGGTTGGACACCCAGAGGGACATCATTGAGGCCCAGATCAAAGAGATAGATAGCCTCAGAGCCTCCAGCAGATCACTTCTCGAGGAAACAAATGCTCTAAAATTCCTACAGGCAGGTTGATGGTACCTAATATTATGACTGTGTTACTATGATCATATGTTCAGATGCAGCCAAAACATTCTCTATGATTACAGCTTTGCACCGCAGTAAATTACCTCTTTATTTTCAACAGCAAATCACAGCGCAGAATCTTTGGTAGGTATATCATTACTTTATTTTTACTTTTTTTCTGTTATGGTTTTGCCTTCTATGACTTTCAGCTTTTATTGCAGTGACCCTATGGATCGAGCACCAATCCAAGCAGCCGACAAGGATCAATGTGAGCCTGAGAAGCTGAAAACAATAGAGAGGCTGGTGGATGAGCTCTCTGTGGCTCTGTCCCAACACTTTCCACGAATGTGGTCATGTTAGTAAGCAATCCAAATTTTGCAATTTAAACTCAACCTCCACTATCTCTGTGACTGTGTACTGAATGTGGATTTTTATTTGCAGATCTAAGTTCTCCTTCGCTGGACTCCAAGACAGCCCATCCAAATCTGGAAATATCCCAGGACAGGAAGCAGGTGTACTGGAGAAGACAGCCTGCCAGTGAAGCTTCTAGCTCTCAGCCATATGACTCCCAGTACAGCGTCCTGACTCAAGAAGGTTTTACTACTGGACAGCACTACTGGGAGGTCATTGTCCAGGAAAAACCCTACTGGTTGATAGGTGTGACCACTGGGACTGTCTATAAAAAAGATGGTCCAAGTCAGAGCTCCTCCAGCTTGGGCATGAACAACACATCCTGGTACATCTACCATGGAGATGGGCAGTACCTGGCATGTCATGATACCCAGGAGAAGCAGCTGTCAGTTGCAAGGAGAGTCAGAAAGCTGGGCATCCTGGCAAATCTCCAGAAGGGGGAGCTGTCATTCTATGATGGTGATGCTATGACTCTGCTTCACTCTTTCTGCGTGCCCTGCACCGAGATTCTGTACCCGATGTTAAACCCATGCATTGATGTGAATGGAGTGAACAGGCAGCCACTTACCTTGTTTTGGATTAAAGACCCTTGGGACTGGCATGTAAACAAAAATTGAAGAGTGAACTAAATTATTCACTGATCAAACTTTATTTTTTTTATTTACAATTTTCTTAATGTTTATTCTATTTTTGCTTAGATTTTATACATCATGTGGTGGAAAAGTCACCTCAAAGCTGAAGATTGTTGTTGACCAAATCACTTTCCCTGTCTGCTCCAGGTAAAACTATGACTGAGAAAACAATTACTTCTGTATTTTATAAATGTTATAGCTAAAGCTAAGATAGATGATGAACATACTACACATAGCTTTTTACCTCAACCCATGGGAGAGATGACAAGGCCCAAAATATGATATTATACTGTCCTGTATAACACTGTGATCCTTTAATGCTGTTTAATAGGAAATTAGAGCTGAGAATAATTATTTACTGTAGAATTTGTCTTTTATTGATTTTATGTTTTCCAATATGAATGTCATTTCTATAGTTTATAGTCATTTTTCTATTATCTTGAATTATTCACTTCAAGCCTTTAAACAACACTTTTTTGTGGTGAAGTCTAGTTACTCGTTCAGCAGCTTAGCAGCTTTCATGTTGGACTCTTCAGGAAGTAAATGAGCCTTGCATAAAATACTGGCTTGTTTTTTGTACAACTGACCCCTCAGCTCACCAGACCATGGAGTACATGTGCACCTTCAGTCTCATGTCAGTAGCCCTACAGAGCTGTTGCCCTACCATGACACAAGCCATCTGTCACCAAGGACATTTTCATACTTTTAAAGCATAGGCATAGCCACAAAAAACAGGATCCCACAGGCAGCTAATACCAAAATAACCTACATAAACTCTACATTTTAAGTCAGTTTGTGGACGTACACACATTCCAGCACAATGGCTCTCCTAAACTGATCAGGGGTGTAGCTATGAGTTCTGTGACACTTGGGCCTGCAGGACATACAGTAAAACATTAAGACACAAAACAGTCAATGACAAAACATATTGGTGTAATTTGAGGCAGCATTAAAATTGCTCGACTCATAACCAAACCCTTGGATACACTATTAAATTACTTTGGAGATGCTGCTTGGGTTTTTGACTTGACCCATTGAAGGAAGTGAATGACCCGTGTGTAGACCCCAGGCTTGTTCGCCTTCCCACACTGATCTCCCCAGCTCACCAAACCATAAAGGATGTGGGTATTGTTTTGTTTACAAGTCATTGGTCCTCCAGAATCCCCCTGAAACAAAAGAAATCAGCTGATCAGGTAGAAAACACACTACTGCTCACAACTGCTTAAGAACCTATTTCATATAAGTTAGTCACTTGGATATTCTAAATGATAGCATGCACCTAGCACATTTTCTCCACTAACCTGACAGGAATCCACCCCTCCCTTCAGGTGGCCAGCACAGATCATGGTATTATCCAGGAAGCGTCCATAAACACTGGGTTCAGAGCACTTCTGCTGGTTGATCAGCAGTACATTGGCCTGCAGCAGGTGGTTAGAACCATGTGATGCTGGGGGGATATGGTGGAAAAATGAGATTGTACAAAATATACAACAAATTCCACACAGTTGTCTTTCATTTCAGTGGCTGGTTGTTAAATTCAAACATTACAGGATCCTTTAAAATATGTTTTTTAAAAACAAACCAAAAATATCTGACTGATAATGACAGCTTTTGTTTTGTGACTGAATATGTAAAAGTGAACTTACATTGCTCAGTAGCACCCCATCCAGAAATGGTACACTCCATCCCATCAGGCAGTATGGCATCAGGCAGACAGGCTATCTTCACAAACTGGGTCTCATTGGCACAGACTCCATTAGCACCTTGCAGCCTCAGCAATGCTTTGGAAATGCAATTCAGATAAAAGTATGTTTACATATAGTACTGTTTGACTCTCAAAGTGATTACCCTCTCATCCTTTTTTAACTAAGGATCATGTTACAGAAGTAAGGTAATCTCAGCATGCTCTTTCATTTAGGCATTATAACTATCAGTAATATCAGTGTTTATTTGATATATGGTGAGAGTGAGACATGAGTCACCTATGTCGTTGTAAACAGCTGAAGAAGTCTCCCTGTAGCCCTCATGTACAATAGCCTGTTCAACTTTTATGGTTTGCTCTGTGGATTCATTTGTACCCAGTGACAGACCTCCCACAACCACCTGCATGTCATTTCTTTGTATACTGTTCAAACACAAGCAACACATGATATGATCCGGATTATGTCCACACAGGTAAATTATTATCATTATTATCAGTGTTCTGTGTTGGGGGTTTTTTTTGTGCATACATGCAGTGTCCAGCTGTCAGAACCCAGCAGCTCGCAATGAGAACTCCTCCACAGATGTGTCTGTATGGCTGGTTGGTGTTCTTTGGTCTCACTTCCAGAGACACCTGCCAGGGAATGGCCCCAGGAGAGACCTTCAGACCCCCAAAAATTCGGGTAATAGCATTTTTTGGCTGAGGTTTCCCACAGGTGGAGAATGGGAGTGGTGGAGGAGTGCCACTGGGGATGAAAGGACCACTGGTGGGTGTAGGAGGAGGGTGTGGAGCCTGACTGGGCTTCTCAGTCACTGAGGTTGTGATAGTCATTGGCCTAGGGTCTGCTGTAGGTTCGGGTTTTGTTGGATGAGGGGTAGGAGGGACAATTTCAGTTGGTGCCACACCTAAAAACACATATACAAGAGGATTACACTGTTTACAACTGCTTCTGTTAATCACAATCATAATCATAAAGTTTCCTGAAACTTTAAAATAGACCTGTTGGCTCAGGACACTTGGTTACATCACAGTAGTGCCATGTCAAGTTCTGGCCTCTTCTGAAGAAACACCAGGGCTTTTCCTCTCCATCTGGATTTCTGTATCATAGAAAGTGTGTGAGTGAACATCTTGTTTTAAATATAATCTGCAGTTTGTATACACTTATTTACTTTCTCCTGACCTGCAGAAGTTGTGAGGGCCAAGTCCATCTGTGTCCTCGAAGGATGTGAAGGGATTAACTCCTTTATTGAGGATGAAGTGAGAGTTCCAGAAGAGGCATTCATCACCATCATCTGTCTCACTGACACTACCACGATATGACTCGCCATCATCCACATAGCAGTCATTTGGGCCTAGCAAATATATCATACTCAGTCAGCATAATTTTTTAAACATGTATATAAAAGTAGAAAATGGAAAACAATAAAGTGAAATTTTTACCAACATGGCAGAAACGTCCCCTGTACCCTGAAGGGCACTGACAGTCAAAGTCATTACCATCCTTGATGCATTGTCCTCCATTTCTACATGGATTAGGATTACATACTGAAACTTTGGAGAAGAACAATACACAGTTTAAGTGTTTCCTTCCAGGAAATGTATAAACTAGAATAAAAGAGGTGTTCTGTTTAATCTGTATGAGGAAATGCTCCTTACAGGTCGTGCAGTGTGGAGGCTGGAAGGGCTGTTTGCATTTGCACTGGTAAAACGGGGGACTTGAAGTAAGCACACATTCACCACGGCCACATTTACCTCTTGCACAAATTTTAGGACCTGAGATGATAACACAATAAAGAAAGTGTTTAAATATTAATTCATTTTTGCTCATTATATATTGTGCATATATGACCAGTTTGCAATCTAACAACAGCATAAAGAAGAGTGCATTTTTTTCTAACCTTTCTCACATCTCTTCCCTTGATAAGGATGGGGACAACGACACTTGATTTTTTTCTTTCCTTTCTCCTCACACACTCCATTGTTGAAGCAAGGGTTGGGCTTGCAATTGCCTGAAAAAATGAGAAAAGGGAAACCTAAATTAGAGTTGTCCAGTGTAGTGTAGACTAGTAAGCCAAGGGAATGCATGTGAAATTATTGGGCAGAATAAGATGAACTTTACTCTCTTACCATGAGGCTCTTGAAGTTCAAAAAGCCAGTCTAAATGATTAGAATCATCATCATCATCATCATCACCTCCCTCTGTGATCTGAAAGAAGAAGTCTAAAACAATATTCTTCCATTATTCATAAAGCACTGATTCTCTCTTAGCCTTTAGTAGTAAGATATTTACTCTTGTTTATAGTACTGTGAGTACTTATGGGATGCTAAAGGTGTTTTAAATGAATAAAAGCACACATTTACCTTCAATTATGTCCTTAAATCTTCCTTTCCTTTTCATATGTTGGCCCTGTTGAGGACTCCCAGAGCTCAGATGCCCATCATCATGATGTTCATGTGTACCATGCGCATGGTCGTGATGTCCATGTCCATGTCCATGTCCATGTTGATGTTCTTTGTCCTTTTTATCTTTCAGCTGGAAAATATTAATCATCACCAATGACAGCACCACATTAAAATCATAACAATAAAAATAATGTGCAGTTTCTTAATAGAATGTCAAAAGGACTGCAGAGAACATTTTTGCAGACCCCTCACAGCCTGGACACACCTCCCCTCTGGACGGTGTGACAGGACACTGTACGCCAAAACAGCCAGATGCAAGGCGAATTTCTTCCCCTGTGCCATCACACTGATGAACACTTAACCCATGACTGTATAAAAGAACTCATCTGTCAGTGCAATACCTTGTAAATGTACCATTCTACTGTATATATCTATCTGGTAAAGTCCACCTAAAATGTGTGTTTATACATATATATTTGTAAGTACTTTTATTTTCTTGCTTCATTTTCTGTCCTAAACGCACATTCCTTCCTCTGTTTCCTCGTTTCCTTATGAAGAACCTACACATTGACAGCCACTGCACCGGAGTGTGTTCAACACACATGGCCAATAAAGCTTATTCTGATTCTGATATTTCTGACAAGTTAACATTACTACTGGCAAAAGTAATGCATTAATCTTTTTAAACAACAGCAAGCTGAGCCACATTTTATTCATAGCAGACTTCATCAAATATTGCAAATAAAATCCAGTGCATGTACTAAACAATTTCTGTGCAATACCAGTATATACACTGAATACATACTTCAGCAGGTACGAGCAGCGCTGCCAAGAAAAGGCAAAAGAGGATGAGCTTTAGGTTCATGATGGTTTTAGATCAGAATGTGTCCAGGAGAGTCGAGTGAGAGTCCACTGTCTGGTAGATCACTCACACTAAGAATTTGTACAAGTACACAAACCTTTGAGTCACCGGGGTTATCTGGCAACCATCCCTGCTGCTGAGTCAGTTTTATTGATTTTAACTGTGCTTTTGGAAAGTTCTTTCTTTATGCTAATAATAAACAGAATACAGCTCATAAATACAATAAACAATTAATGATGGAAAATTAAGATCACTCTCTCTGCCACCCTCAAAACATTTTGGTCATTGACATTCATTAAAATGAATGCACTCTGATGCAACATGAAGGCTCAGAGAGTATATCTGTTTGTTTGAATGTAGACTTTGGATCCACTACACTGGGTGCATCTCTCAGATCTCACTGCAAAATCAATAAAGTGTAATTCATATATCATGATTATAAGCTCAATAAAATACAGTATATCATGTCATAATGTGTATATCATTAACAGTAACATTTCTAATTCTTTTTACAATATCTTGCCATAAAAGAAGAATGTGTGTACTTAAAAAATTGTCTTTATGGTATTTTTTCCTTACATTAATGAGGCACACCGCTGCAAATAATTCTGTATATTTATCCGAAAGTTCAATGTATACATACAAACCCCAATTCCAATAATTGTTATCAGCTCAAAGTTCAACAGCCAGCATCTGTGATGGTATGGGGGTGTGTTAGTGTTCATGGCATGGGTAACTTGCACATCTGTGAAGGCACCATTAATGCTGAAAAGTATACACAGGTTTTGGAGCAAAATATGCTGCCATCCAAGCGACGTCTTTTTCAGGGACATCCCTGCTTATTTCAGCAAGACAATGGCAAACCACATTCTGCACGTGTTATAACAGCGTGGCTTCGTAGTAAAAGAGTGCGGGTACTAGACTGGCCTGTCTGCAGTCCAGACCTGTCTCCCATTGAAAATGTGTGGCGCATTATGAAGCACAAAATACAACAATGCAGACACCGGACTGTTGAGCAACTGAAGTCATACATCAAGCAAGAATGGGAAAGAATTCCACCTACAAAGCTTCAACAATTCCACCTCAGTTCCCAAAACACTTATTAAGTGTTGTTTAAAGGAAAGGTGATGTAGCACAGTGGTAAAAATACCCCTGTCCCAGCTCTTTTGGAATGTGTTACAGGCATCAAATTCAAAATGAGTGAACATTTGCAAAAACCAGTAAAGTTTATTAGTTTGAACATTAAATATATTGTCTTTGTGGTGTATTCACTTAAATATGGTTCAAAAAGGATTTGCAAGTCATTGTATTCTGTTTTTATTTACATTTTACACAATGTCCCAACTTCATTGGAATTGGGGATTGTACATGCACTAAACTAAATGTGTAGTGACTCCTTATAAGGAACTATCTTCCTACTAGACTTTGACCACTTTGTGCCTTTATATATTCCATTATTTCAAACAGAAGCAATTCAGTATCAACAAGGGTATCCTTTTCTAATATGGCACACTTTAAAGTGTTTCCAAGTTGTAACTAATAGCTTTAACAATAGTAATGATGGTGATGATGATGTTTAATATATGATTTTCCTATTCCAGCATGAAACTTTGGCAAATTGTTAGCTTGCTAACATGTGAAACACTAATTGTGAAGACAGTAAATGTTATACCTGCTACATATTGACAAGTTAGCATAGCTCAAAGCAGCCTTATAGAGCACCTGGTATGGCTATAAACTTTTAGTCTTCTTTAATTCTTAATAAAGTCATAACCTACATATCTACAAACTGTACATAACTGGTGTCTTAGCAAGGAATTACTACAAACGTCTGTGGAGCTACCAATCAGAGATCACTGGTAGGAGAAGAAGTATTACATATTACAATAGGCTTTGCATTTGTGCCACTGTGGTCATGCCCAGGACACAGGGCCAGGTGGAGGCAGTCCGAGAAGGTTGCGGCACAGAAGGAGAACAGTGGCATCATGTTGTCTGCTTCAAGAAATGTCACCAATCCTGCAGGAAAACTACACAAAACACCAATCCGACAGAAGTGTTTTGTGAAAGGCAGCTGATGTGGCACTCCTCCATGCCAGGCTGTATACTCCCCATCAAAGAACTCCACACACCAAGATTCATCCCCCCGGCCCAGCCAGCATTCCTCAGTGGTGCCCTTGCGGGGAATGGTGGGATAGGTGACACCTAGCTCCCAGTAAGTCTTCCCAGCCACATCAATTTCCCAGTAATGGCGACCAAAGATGAAGCCTTGCGAGCTGATGACGTTGAGGGTGGTGTCAAAGCGTCCAGGGAGGTTAGGAAGTTGCTGCCAGGTGTCTGTGTAGGTGGCACTATCACCTTTGGAGGATATGATCAGCTTTGGGTGGGCTGTCTCTGGATCCAGACACACCTCACTGGAATCTGGAGACACATATTTAACATTCTTAATCAGGAAAATCTGAGGTGTTGTGGTTATTATTTTTTTAGAAAAAAAATGTGTGAACTGACAACTATTGACGAGTTTCTTGATTATAGGGGTTTGTGAGCAGATGAGCACAAGCATGTTGTTGGTGAGACTGAGAATCTGTTCAGCTTTAGCCTCGTCCAGGCTCACACTGCTTGGGTCTGTCCTGTTTAGCAAATCCATCACTCTGGAGGAAGCACACCATAGTAACAAACATCAGCTGCTGCTCCACTACTTAATACTGAAGCTTTTATTATTATTAATTATGATTTGATTTCATACCTGTTCACCGTGTCCATGTCATGTTGCTCAGAGGATGAAAAGAAAGACTGAAGAAAAGTATGAAAATCAAGATTAAATGTACTGTGGAAGCAAAATGTTTCACATCACATGGTATATTTAGTTGCCATTCACACACAAAAAGGTATTAAATCATACATTATTTGTTTAACTGGGTTTTATCACTGTCAAGTTTAATCACCATTATATCAGGATTTGTGTCTGTCTGGTCCAGTGCCACAGTGAGTCTGGCCAGCTCTTGCTCTATCTCCTGAATGAGAGAACAGTTCCTCTCCATTAGCCCATCCAGGGCAGAGAAAGCAGCCCTCTCCTCCATCTCCAGGTGGGACAGGGTAACCTTCAGGTCCTCATCCAAGATGGTCTGAATCTCCTGATATTTCCGTATGATGCTCTCCTTTATCACTGAGGACCTTTTCTGAATCGGGCATAAGCATTTAACAGTTTATACTGCTTCGTATAACTACTGTGTAGTCATTGTGTTGCAGGAAAACTGAAAAAAATATTTAATTTTCTAGCACATAGTATCTCAATATACACATAGAGTTCATGTTATGGCAACATTTCAGCACTGACTAGTCTGAATGTGACTTACTGTGATTTCTGACTGTCGTGCTGCTAGTTTCCTCAGTCTGTATTTCACTGCTTCCCTTTGATTCTTTAGAAACTCTTGATGTTTTTCTAATGTTTCCTGTAGAAAGGGTTGCACATATACAGTATGCAGCACAGTTCAAATCAACACCAACCAAAGTGACTTTAGAGCACATTCAGAAGCAGAAGCAGTTTATTACGAGACTTGAACAAAGCTGAGATTGACTGATAGGAGTGTGGAACATATTTTGTCTCTCTGACTGCTTATTAAAAGACCTGCCATATTTGATGGATTCTAGTTTCCTGC
>NW_018127883.1:6603568-6613603 GCF_001952655.1 Monopterus albus | reverse complement strand
TGACTGGCACCCTGCAGTGTTGCGACCCCCAGATCTTTCTTATTGCAAGTCATAATATTTCGGCCTTCTGCAGGGGAGAAACAAAGTATTTTTGTGACCACACTTACTTGTTCCATACGAATTCTCCCTATGACTGAATAAGCAGCTCTCAGAAGCATGTGCTGTACAAGAGTGATACTATTTGACTAGTTCAGTTCATACACAGAATTAACATGATAGAAGAGAGAAAATATTTTTTGTCGTGATATTTTAAGGACCATGCTGGCATGTTTGTCCATTTTTTCTACAAATTGCATCATGCTTTGCACCAGTGTTGAACATTTCCGAAAGTACACCATGGTTTTTTAGAGTGTTAAAACTCCTCTCCAGTCATATGTTTTTTGTTTGTTTTTGTTTTTTATTGACGTGCCATTTAGATGCTTCACTTTGCAGCATGGTGTAGGTACAGAAATTGTGACAGTTTAAAATATTTTTACACTCGTGTAGTTTTGGAAGCCACTTATGGTCCAATATGCACTTTACACAAGACTGAGATGTTGAAACCTCCAGTGCACACACAGTACAATGAACTTTAGAAGGGAGGAGATTAATGCAATTTCAACAATCTTTAACTGCTTTATTGAACCGTTTTTGTGGGGGAAACATATTAAACACAACTTTATATTCCAAGCAGAGTATTGTTATGTCTTCAGGGGATCTTTATGTATGTTTACAATTTCAGTATAGTCTTTTAAAATAAACTGGAAAGACATGCTACACTGATTTTACACATCAAAGTATATTTACAGGTCTGGGGAGTACTATTGCATACATGAAAAAAAAGTTGCGTAATGCATTTTGTAGCTCCAGCGGGAGCTTTTACAAAGCCTGATAAACTACCTTAAGTGATTTCACTTGAGTCAGTGTGGCTTGAGTCAGAAAATGAAAAACACCAGAGGGGTGTCGAGCTAAAAAGATATACGCTTACCAAAGCTCTGTAGCTTGCTATTCATGTCTGCTTCAGGTTAGCTGCTCAAGGCTACAATAATAACTACAAGTATAACACCTGACTCTCCTACTGGAGTGTCAACAGTCATGTTGAACTGTAGTTACATGTTTAATCCCTTTTTTCCTTTTCTGTTGACTGTGAGTCTGACCATGCTAACAATATTAAAACTGGAGAGTAAGGGTCTTATACTTGTAAAGCGCTTTTCAGCACACTCAAAGTACTTTCACACTATTTGGCCATTCAACCATTCGCACTCATACCAGTGTTATCACAGAGAGCTCGGTGTCTTGCTCCAGGACACTTCAACATGTTGACTGGACAAGCTGGGAATTGAACTACTAATTATCCAGTTAGAAGACGACCCACTCTACCTCCTGAGCCACAGTCCTCTTAATAAGGGGTAACTGCTTTGTAGCTTTGCTTTCGTGATTATTCAAAGTTTTTATGTTGTTGGAAACACTAACTCAAAAGATAAAATAAGAAAAACCTGGCCATAATGAACAAAATAAATCATTTGGAAGTTTACTGCATTTAAGAAAAACCTGGCCATAATGAACAAAATTAATAATTTGGAAGTTTACTGCATTTATATAAAAACTACTTCAGCTCCTACATCTCACATCCTAACTTCCCATTTGAATGCACTTGATTGCATGCATTAATACACAAAGACAAATCTAAAAAACTGTGGCATCCTTTGGGAAATGGTCAGCTCTACATATGTATATGTAGCTAATGATTTGTTGTAAATGATCTAGGGTCTTTTAGGGCATAATCTGCAATCAAATCAAGAATAAATGCCTAAATCTTTACTTGATGCTTGTTGTAGACTTCTCTGTGTATTGAGGAATATTTGTCCCCACATGAAACTTTCTGATGTAACTGTATAATATTAACATTTGTATCAGAATAAAAGGCCAAGATTATGTTGAAAAGCATTTCCTCACAACAACTTAGTGTTTGAATAAAAAGAATCTAAAAGGCTCCAATGTATGATTGGTCCCACAGAAGTCAACCAGTCCTCAAACTACTTCTCACCCTGTGTAATATCACTGAACCACCGTCTTTATTGGTGAAATACAAAGAAGAAAACAGAGAACAGAAAATAGGAAGCAGGTACCTTTGGTATAGCAGAGGATCATGTGGTTCATGGTGATTTAAAGCTTTATTGGCTTAGATTTCAATACAACAAATGGCAGTGTGGGGTTTCATTTATAAAACAGTACTTTCAAATACAGTTTCTTATTACATTAGGTGTTTTATCTATTTGTTGGTTACTGTATGTTGGCTACAGCATTAAAATATATTAAGATTTGTATTTCCAATACATGTAAAGGGAAAGTGTCTAGCTATGTTTATGAGAGCCTGAGAAGAGAGACATTTTTTGTCAGGGTCAGATGACTGTTTGGCATGTACAATAGCCAGGGGAAGGCAAAGGACGATGTGTAGGCGCTTGGATGATTCATTTGCATGTAGATCCAGTAAAACAGTTGGTGGGTCAGCTGACTGCTTTCCCAGTGGCTTATGTTTTTATTTATTTATTTATTTTTATTTTATTTTTAATTCAGAGACTCACTGAGCCAATTCTTGCAAACTTTGGACTAAAACTGTTTCAGCCCAAGCAAAGGAAAGCTGACACATGTTCAAGCTACAAGCATGGACATTTTGTAACGTGCCATGAGGTTTCTACTGTACTTACAAAGTTCCACAGGAATAAACAGCAACAAAGAGTCGGAATAAACAAGCAAGAAGGAAAGGACAGCAGTTCTATTCAAAGCAAAGCAAGAAGTAAAACAAGCGCAGTCAAACCAAATAACATGACCATATTTATCATTCATTCTCATTCTTTGTCATTTTTGTACATGGAAGAGACTCCCATTCGTTGTTCCCTGTGCAAGTCTAGCTGAACAAATCATTCAGCTCACAGTCTCAGGAAGCATCAGAGTAAAAAGTCTCTATTTCATGGCTTCCTTGATTATGTCAGGATAAAACAACAAAACCAAAACAAACAAACAAAAAACAGTGGAAAAGGAACCAAAACCTCCATCTAGATTACAGTTGTTGTGTGTTATCTGAATGAATGTACAGTATATGCATGCTGCTCTAAGTGCTAGAAGAGCTTGGCCTTCTTTTTCATGTCGTTGCGTTTCCAAAGGGGAAGCCTGTCAAACTCCTGGATCTCCATTCCAAAGATGTCAAAGAACGTTTCAGGTGCTAAGTGGCGCTAGAATCAGTGGAGAAAACAAAGGAGGGGAGGGTGGGAGGTGGGGTGTTTGTCGTTAGCACCAAAGCCATAAAAAGGGTCACTGCAAAAATGACAAGAAGCAATGGACACTGCACATTCCTTGCTACAAGTGTTTTTGTGTAACATGTTATTTACACAAAGAAGTATCAATTGCAGACAGTCAGGTGGAAAACTGATACCTCCAGTCTGGTTCTGTCCACATCCCTGGGCAGTTTAGCTCTCCCTCTACTGGTTATCATGAGCATTTCATAGGGATACACCTTCAGAAGGAGACACTCATCAGTGAACAGGTCAAACCTATAAGCTAGAGTTAAAAACCTTTTTTTTAATCAGAGAAAACTATCAAAGTTGGATATCTCTGTAATCCTGACTGTGACAAAGGGAACACTGGGTGGGAAAACAGGTCTGTGACAGGTGGCAGCTGCGAGTGAGAGCTGTTTATTAGGTTGCTGGAGAAATGCAGGGTGCTATCGTGTGCACACTTTCTTGGTATAGAAACGTGCAACAGATTCAATAAGGGCAAAAACATGGAAACAGTGTTATGTAACAGGTTGTATTTTTAGAGTAATTTAATGTGAACTAATAAAAGAACTGTGTAATGTAGGCCAAGTAAACCCACATGGGAATGATTGTCCTGAAAAACCAAGGTGCTTCTATTTTTCTAAACAACTAATCCTTTATGTACAAGGAGAAACTGCCAAATAATAGTTACTTTAGCAGAAATGCTCAATAATAAGCAACTAGAAGTTCTCTGAGGCCTCTGACCAACTCATATCCACACAGCAATGTCACTTATACTGTGTAGTAACAACAGTATATAGTGATATGAGTTGTCTGGATGTGTTGGATTCTCCACTGTATGCTGCATACAGTATCCAGCCACTGTAAGTCAAAGCTATGTGCAGATGAGAATGGAGAAGCCAGCATGCTAAGCGCTGCAGTGACGCGGCACCTCCTGAAGCAGCATGCTAAATCTGAAACCCAGCTAATGTGAGTCTTTCACTTCCAGTAAAAAAGAAATTGCTTTTAGCTCCCCATTTCTTCCACCACTGTCCCCATAATACGAGGGTAAACACAACATGCTAATTATTTTATTTCACCCTCCTCATTTAGGCTCTTTTTCGTAGTTGAATTATTAGGGTTAGACTATCTCAAAATTAGCTGCAAAATGTGTCCTTATTCACAAGTTGTACTTAAGTGAACAATGTATACATTTTATAACATATTTTCATGTAGATTACAATGTTGTCATCAGTACAAAAAGAAGAAGATACTTGCTTTTGGTTCCAACATATTAGGCATAGATACTCCCCTGTCCATCCTTGTAAGTGCTGCACGGCCATCCTTAATGTGCTAAAGAATAGAACATACACAAATGTAATATAGTGGAAGGGGACTGCAGGGTTGATGGCATGAATATGTCCACTAATGACAGTGGGCACAGTTTTTACTGGATGGAGCTTGGGTTCTGTTCAGTAACTTAATTTAAGATGGGCAGTAATTTACATGTTTTCTGAATGTCTCTGTAGTTTTTTCCTAAGGTGAATTTTGAAATCATATATTTAAATGTAACATTTAGCTTAAGTCACATCAATGGTCAACAACACAGAACAAGACTGTACACTGCATTTACAGTACACTGGTTCAGCTACTGGGCAGTGCATGTTTACGCATTTGAGATCACTGCACTGCATAACCTGTAGTTGATGTTAATCTAACAGTGATGCAAGCATGTAGCAAGACAGGGCGATGTGCATTCAGGCCAAATTATCTCTTGCAACCCATTAGCAAGCAAATATATGATGCAAGATGAGAAATCATGCCATGTGAAAAAGCAGATGAGAGACATACCTGAAATTCTGCAGGACAAAATGGGACAGAAAATGAGACTCGCAATTAATGGTTTTGCTGTCAAATTCCCCTGCCAGGCTACTATCTACAACACTGCTATTCCTGATGGTACATTGTGTGAATAATTACGCTAATATTTCAAAATGCATGTCCATTTGTATTGCAAGCCATTTCTGAATGCTAATGCTGAATAGCTCTGGTGATATTGGCAAGAGATTTGCTTGGTGGACACATTTTGGTTGCAACTCTCACCTCTGCCTCCTCCACACATGTCCCCATAGCTGTTGTAGTGGGTGAAATCTGTTGACTGGGGCTGCGGGAATACAGACAACAGGATGCTTCAGTGCATCAACATTAAGATATGCACATCTTGCTGCTGAGGCAGGACCAGAAAAAGATTTACAGTAAATCTAACTACTATTTATAAAACAAGTGCAGAGTAAGTGTTTCTGGCATTGGTGCCAACTGCCAAGATTTACTCTGTCTAACAAGCGATGTCTGCTACTTGGTAAAATGTTCGTGATCGCAATCTTGTTGTGTATAGAATAAGTATAAGTATGAGTGAGGTCTCACCCGATGCAGCCCATTACTTCCATAACTAGGCAAAGAGTTGGTTTTGGTTGGAGAAGTTGGATCTGAAACATAAACATTGTTCAGCATTAGGTTTGGTGTGAGATTTTTAAAAGAAGTAGCGCTACTTTGTCATACGCAATTAATGAGCCAAATGGGTTAAAACAAATGCAAAGAGTTACAGGTGTTATAAAGCACAGCGCTTCTGTTACAGTACACTGCTGATGACTCCAGAGCATATGAGCTGATGAAGCTCCTTTGTACCTATATCACAGTTGGTCTGTTTGGGGTCGTAGCGTTGAGCAGAGAGGCTACGTGCATGACGTTCCCTGATCTGCTGTTTTTCCATCTCCTCCTTTAGAATGAGCTTTCCCAACCCAGACTGAATCTACACACACACACACATTTAAATAATTTAAAATATACAAAGTAAAAAAGGCAAAAAAAAATCATACTTTTACAGAATATTCTTGTTTACTTGACAGATTTGCCCTGTATTTCCAACATACATGAAAATGGTAATAACATTAGAAAAAAATATACTGTGAAATTACATTGCAAAATTTAAGTTGATATTTGTAGCTGTTAGATTGAGGCTCAAGGTTTTCTCACTGACCTTACTGAGATGTTCCTCCTGGAGCTGCTTTCTTTTCAAGGCCTCTTCCTCCTCCTCCTCTCTGGATTGCCTCCTCCCTTCTGAACCTAAAGGTGCTGTACACAAGCACAAAAGGCTATATAAAACACATTAATACACACCTAATGTATAAAGACACACACAGTTTTCTGGAGGACTTGAATAGTACAACCGGATGAAATACGTCATCCGCTGTTCAAATTTAGAGGATGACAAAAAGATATAGCTGCTTCATTTGGCTGCAGAGCAGTGAGGAATACACGCAGTAAATGAACAGTAGGTGGACAGCACAACACAAATGTGAGACAGAGTTGACGAGACACAAAAACATAGGAACTTAGAATATTTAGCTAGACTGACATGACGGATGTTTACACGTCATCAAGCATGTCAAGATTTTACTCGATGTCTAATACACAAAACAGCACAATGTAAGACAAACAGACAAAAGTCAGTTTGAAGTCAGTCTCAGTTATCTCTGTCTGAGTCATTTGTGGCACTACTGTGTATAGCTAGCGCACCCATCATATATAGTAAGTGAACATAAAATGGTGAAACTGATGCTACCTCAAGCAGAAAATAACAGGGCAGCAACAGAAACCACAAAACACGTCTGCTCTGGGCAAGCAAAACTTAAAGGAAAGTACTGCAATGCCTGAATAATAATGTGCGTTCAGTGGAAAGCGGGGAAGCAGTTAAGCTCTGGGGGCAGCTAGAAGGGAGAAATAAGAAGAGTTAGCTTGTGGTGAGGTGTCTGTTGTACCGCTACAAGGTAATAGTGCAAGCATGCCCATCAGGAGCCTACTGTACCTAATACAGCGAGAGAGCAGGGCCATTGGTCGCCCTCACTCCGTGAGTTGTCATCCAGAAAGGGAGCATGGGCAGCAGGAAAGGTGGCGGATCTGATGATGTCATCAGCAGACTTGCTTTGACGTGCTACAGCAGTTGTATCTAGGTTGGTAACCATGGGAACTGATCTATCACTGTCTGGGTCACAGTCTCAGCCAAAGGTAAACATCTGATCACCATCTGACCATGAGGCTCAATGGTCATTTAATCTTGGTCCATCTTGGTTTAAACTATATTTCTTCTACAACGCAAAAATGTCTTTTCCTAACAAGTCACAAGCTAGTGCCTAGAGTTATGCTACATTTTAGCACAGATATGGTGTCACAGATAAATGTTTCAATGCGCTCTATCACAAAAGCAAAACAAGAAGTAAACACAACATAGCTAGCTAGGAGATAGATTTGTTTGCAGCTTGTGGTACCATTCCTTGTGTTCTTAGTCAGGTTGCCTTTAATGCAAATGCCTCTTAGACAATGAAGTACCCTGTAATTGTCATAACAGAACAAGTTATGCAGTCTCATCTTAAGAAAGGGCTGACATTAACATGTGCCATGTCATACAAGCTACAGGTGAGACAGGTGAGGATCGGAGACAGACTTCAAACAGTGCTCATACAATGACACCGCAGATGACTGCGTGGTTAGATGAATAAACAGTTTCAGTTGATTAACAAAGGAATTTTCAGTAGAGAGCCCACTCTAATAACATCTCTATCCAGTGCAGTGGTTCCCAGCCTGTTAGGTTTGAGGGATCCCTCCATCGATTCCCACCAATAATGTCCCAAATGTATAACACCACTAATTATAACATGGATTTTTCATATAAATGAACATCAATATTTAGGTCTAGACAGTGATTGTACTACTACCACTGTGTGCAGTGATCCATGTATCTTTTACTTTTACCAGATTAGTTCAACTTTTTAACCAATACTTTTAGCTGACCTTTTCACCCAGTTAACTGTATCATTACTTTAAATTATTTCAAAGGTTTATTCATTTAACTATTGCAACTATTCTATAGTTGACATAAAATGTGGATATAATTTTAATCAAATCATAATTTCTATTTCTCCAAATGAGTCCAAATCTTTCCACATACCCCTTAGGCAACTGCAGATGTGCCCTGAAGGTACAAGTACCCTTAGTTGGGAATCACTGAGCCAGCGTATTGGTCTGAATTAGTAGTCAAACACATTCTCTTTTGTCTTTACCGTAAAATAATGTAACAGGAAAGGTACCGTGTTGTTTGTAGATTGGTGGTTTTCTGTAGATGTTGCTTCCCTGATCTGAAAACATTCACATATAGACAGAAAAGACATTTATACAGTGCCTACAAATAAAAAAGCTATTGTTAACATTTCAGCAACCAAGCCATGGTGGATTGGGATTACATTTCCTCTGATACATGTGTATATTTGTGAAAGAAGAGTGGAAAATGCAAAAGCTGATCCCAAATGGAGTATAATAATGACAGATAGATAGAGCAGTGACAGGGTGCGCTCCAACTCCTACCTGGGAGGTGGAAATGTTTAGGGGTCTGAGAGAGAGGCGGGGTGACCGGCCGGCTGTCGGGCCTGAGCGGGAGGGGGGAGCTCCGGCCACTTGGCGGGTCAGTGCCTCCAGTGAGAAGAACCAAGAACAGAACATAAGCAGGGGTACTAAAGGGGAACCACAGTCTGAACGGTGCAAAACACAGGGACCATCGGGACCATCTGAAATCATTTTGAGTGAACTGGAGACATTCTGGTTGGTTTTGATAAATGCAGTTAATGGAACTATACACTACGTGCAAGATGAAGGTACAAAAGCAGATCAAGCTTGCAAAGTTCAAAGTAGCACAATTAAATGCTTAGAGAGATGTCTTATGAGTCATGTAGTATAATCTCTGTTAGTCTGTTGTATAATAAGAGCTCACAGTTCAATAAAAGTTCACACTTAAGAAGTTAATACCTCCAAGCATGCAACAGCAAATTTATCATTTTTATCTCAGTCCTACACTTTACTAGAGTCTAGAGAGTCAATCTAAAAATGCAAATAAATAAATAAAGTTGTCTGTGATCCAACATTCAGAGATCTGTCATCTTGGATAGTGGATTTGGATTACTAGTGCATGCAAAGCTGCAAAACACAAACACAGAGTCTGTCACTAACTTTGACAGAGGCAAGATTAATCAAAGGTGAAAAAGCACATGGAAGTTAGTGAAGAGTTGGTGCCTCAGCTGCCTGGGTTTGCTCATTTGGGATGGCACTTTTTGTCTAATAAGCAATGGATCCAGAATGAGAGATGGGGCGCTGAAGGGAGGTGGCATCCCATGTGTCAATGGAGATGATGAGTTGTCTTCAGGAAGGGGTGGCAGCAAAGAGTGGAATGGGGCCCTTACCTTGGCTATGGGGGAGGAAGTGGTGTCTGAAAGGGGAGGTGGGGCGGGAGTCACTATTTCTGGAGCCCACACTGTTACTGCACAGGGAGGAGCAGAGCTTCTGCATGCCTGTCAGAGCCTCTGAAGGGAGGGAGGGAGGGTGTAGGACAGGGGACAAACCCCCAGGACCAGGCAGCAGAAGTGGACGATGTGGGGAGGAGATAGAGGGTGAGGATGTGAGGGACAAAAGTATAGGAATATACACACAATATGTTGAAGAGAGGAAATAAAAGACACCCAGAGTGAGAGGTAAGAAGAATTCAAGATGAACAGTAAGAAACAAGGAAGAATACTGCACTTTAAAATAAAACTTTTTAATGGAAAGAATAGCAAATACAGGAGAAATTGTGTTCTTAATGGCGCAAAATTGATTTAAGTTTGTTATTCAGCAAAAGGAGATATTGCCAGTAATATCAAACACAAGTATTACACACACACACAAATTAATAACATAACAACCCCAAATCAATTTTGGT
>NW_018127883.1:6597719-6603553 GCF_001952655.1 Monopterus albus | reverse complement strand
GGTCAGTGAACTTATCCACAGTGTTTTAACAACTGTCATCAACAAAGGCACAGTTAATAATAACCCAGAGACCACTGATTTTATCACATTAACGTATATGTACATGCTCATATACATAAACACACAAAGGTCTGTTTTGAAGTACTCACCTGGCCTGTGAAAATGCTGTGGTGACCGTGACAAGGTGGGGGTGTAACCGTGGCGATTATAAACTGGTGACCCTATGGAGCCCTGACTGGTGGACCTCTGGAGGATGTATTCCCTCCTGTCATAAGAACCCTGACACACACACACACACACAGGGATCAATGAGAACACATCATGTATGGTATTTACACTGCTCACAAGGAACAGTGAATGTGGCATTCTATGCTCACCTCAGTGGGTGGAGTTGGTGACATGATTCTTGAGGACTAGAAAGAATCAAACAAGCAGGAATTATAACTTTGTCAGTTTATCTAGATAATGTTAGACAAGACTTAAATTTCATAGCATCATAGTGATAACAAGCTAGAAAACACCACTCTGTACCAGGACTCTGCTGATCTTCCACATTTTTACAAGCTGTATCTACAAGTCTTCCTTTCTGTTCTTTCCTTTGTAACTTAGGGTCATTTATCATCATCATCACACACTGATGTACCTTACCTTGTCGTCAAACAGGGCGGTGCGCTCCTTCCTGGCAGTGTGGAGCTGTGAGGGACACACAATCTCAATGTGCATAAAAGCTTGTTTATTTTTTGTTTATTTCTTCTATGAGGAAAAATCCTGCTAGAGAAAACAGAGGATCATCTGAGTACTCTCTCTCTCTCTCTTAATGCACAGTTCTGTGTGTTTACCTCTCCCACACTCTCTCGTCTCTCCTGTCTCTCATCCAGGGACGTGGTGTACATAGGTTCATAGGTAATTAGATCAGGGCGCTCAATATCATAAATGGCTTTGACTTTTGGAATGGCTGCTAGGTCTCTGTAGTCAAGGATCTCGTTGTCTACTTTTGCCTGGGGAGACAAACAGACAAACACACACACAAACAAGAGTAAAGGGAGGTTATAACAGTATAAATCTGAAGTATTACTTAACCAAGCTAGTGTAATTTCTGATTAGAAAGACAGTCTCAGCACAAACTATTCAGACACTGCCACATGACGTACATAGATCGTGTGACCCGGTGAGCCAGGTATACTTGAACCAGGTCTGGAACAAATACTCTCAGATGATGACCTTGTAGGCTGTAAGAAGAAAACACACAAGCTGTTTATAAGTCACAACAACATCTGTCAGGCTCCCATTGATTCACAGCCCCCTGCCATCTGCATAACACCCATGATTATCACGCAAAACACTCCAGCATTACACTGTTCTGCCATTATGAGCAATGAGAGGGAACTGCAACCCCTGTATTTACGTTTCATGAATTACATGAAGTACTCTGAAATACTAACATGTCATCTCATGATTAGGTCATTCATCTGCAAATTTGCAAAGTGAATGAGTCCTTTAGCGCTGTGATTTTATGTTCTTAACTTTCATGCCTGTGTATGGGAAATGAACAGTTTGGATAGCAGCAGCAGTTGTGTAATTAAATGAGCTGTTCACCTAATGGGTAAATGCGGATTTTGGAAAAGACAAGTTAGTAATCTGTGATATTGTGTCTGTTCCTCTGAATGTGTGCACGTCTTTGTCTCATGCACATCTGATATGAGCTTAGTTTAAGGTTTAAAAAGACAAGGCTGAATGGCTCCGTATGACAAACAAAGAGGGCACTGCAGGCTGTCTCCAGCAGATGGCAGCCTACAGTGCATCGTGTCCTATGTACATGGTGAAACAGAGGATGATACCATCTCACAGCCAATAGCGAATACAGTACCTGCCTTTCTGTTTTTTTGAGGAATAAGAGGGACGGAGGCAATAGCTGTGGAGGAAGGGAGAGGGGGGGTTCACAGGACATCACACAGGGGTTGTGCCTCTCCATTCTGACTCACATTTCACACAAACACCAAAGCGAACGTGTCCACATGTAAATATGCACATGAGCAAATATTTGTATGCACATAGAACCACACATGCAAAGGCACACACACACACTCCACAGAACTTTAGTAGGCAAATTATTTAAACATCAGTAGGTTAAGGCTTAATGGTTCAGCAAGGGACTGGTAATAACAGCCCAAGTTACATATTCTGAATTTCTGCCTTTTCCAGTAAAACATTGTCATGAGACATGCACAGAAAAATATTTTTATTCAATACAATGCTAAGAACAGTGGCACCCGAAACCCTACCCGCTCCTTGTGTCTTTCCTCTGTTCTGGTGGTGTTCTTGCAGCTGGGATGCCAAACTGTTGATCCTGAGGAGGGTGAAAGGGAGAGAACACATTTAGACCGGCACAGTTACATCTAGTAAGTTCACATGATTGAAATATTTATTTTATTTGCATATATGGCTAAATGTGTTTTAAAAGTGTGTTTGCAATATTGTGAGACACACTGATTTTATTGAACAAATTAATATTAATTATATCTAGTTCCATTTGTCTATTGTATTTTACAGCTCTTATAATACATGCTTATCACACTTTAGTGATTGGTGGTGTTTGTGATTTGACTCTTTTGATTGGTTGCTGCAGCCTGTGGCTTTAGTATAAAGGTTTCATATTGCTGAGTTTATAGTTTTGATGAATTAAAAGAAATTAATTGACAAATTAAAAGAAAAACCTTCATAAATGAGTGCAGACACAACAAATACAGTTGCTTTCGCACATGGTACAAAGGATCACTGAATGGTTTGACTATGAAAATGATATGAATCATATGCTAGAGCCTTTGCAGTCACCAAAGGTCGGTTTGATTATTGGAGATTTTGGAGTGACATGTTCGACAGCACGTTCCAAAACCATCATGAAAACACCACATCTGCTGGAAGAATGGGTTTGAGCTCTTTGATGGAGTTTTAGAGATTTATACAAGGAGGATTAAAGTTGTTCCATTGGCTTGTTGTGACTTAACATTCCCCTAAGACAACTGTCAATTTGAATTTGAAAGCCATTTTGTTTTTAGTACAGCACGGAACACAGCACCACAACATATACGCACATATGTCACACAATAAATCATAAAAGTTTCTTTAATTTTTTTTACCACTATATACTGTATATACTTGTACTAATAGTGAATATCTAATTTTAATCCCATCAACCTACAGAGGAGAAGGCTCCCCTTTGATTTCTGTTAAAACATGAAAATAACCAAAAGGAAACTTTTGATGTGACAGTGACAACACAGGCTGGTGTCCTCACCTTGCAGATACATCTCTTCTCCTTCTGTGAACATCTGATTGCACCTGCTGCATCTCGCACAGCTGGGGTGGTAGTGCTTATCTCCTGCCTGGAAAACACAGCGCACAAAACAGACTTGAAATTATAGGAGAATTAAGATCAATGAATCCTGCAGTAAAGAGAGTATTGCAGATCTCTAACTTCCTGGAAATAAACCCAGGGCCCTGCTGGTCTCAGATACATTTCTTTCATCTCACACCCAAACCCTGCTAGTGAAAGGGATGGTTTCATCAGATCCTGTGCACTGGTAACTGCGCTCACGTCCTTGAAAAAATAGCATTGATGAAACAGTGGCACTGGGGAGCTGCAGGTGAGTATATTCTCCTCTACAGGATCCTGGAAATAGGTTAAGTGAGGATTTATGAGAATATATTACAACATGAAATCATGTAATGTGTTCCAGTCATACTGTACATCTTACTGTATAAAATGCTAAGATTGTTTTGCTCATACTGAAAATGACCACAGTGACACCTGCCCATTTAACCCAGGAAACCTGCCTTTGAATATCTGAATGTTCCTCTTCGTGTTAACCTGCATAATACAACCCAATAACATCATCTCTCAGCTACAGTACTTGAATTTCCATCTGCACTGATGTGGCACTTTGCATGCAGAGTGCACCCTTATAAAGCCTGTGTGACTTTGGCCAGTGGTGATAATACACAAATCAAATTTTGCCTGCTGTATAATAAGCCTCTGCAACATTTCAACAGACAAGGGGCCACTCAGAGATATGAAGCTGCTGACTAATATTTGCATTTTACTGTATCAAAAACTACAGCATGGCCATAGCAAGTACTTCATAGCACCTCTTACACAATACTCTTCTCACATACATTGTAAAACACAATTTCCCTCTCAGGGATAATAACGCTAGTTATGTTATATGTATAGTATGCCATTAAATACTCTCCCAATTTCTCATTGCCTTTAATAGCTGCATGAATTACCCCTACAGCAATTCATACTACTCTCCCAAAGGAGCAGACACTGTACACCTGAGAACTACGCAGTATTGGACCTGGGTCTTGGTTCAGTGATTAGACAGACTGGCATGGCATTGGCCCCACTGATCCACTGGCAGCCGCTCAGGGGTGAGATGCTGAGGCCTTTTCCTATTGTCAAAAAGGCCTGACTTAGTGCTGGGTTAATGTTAAGCCTGGCTACCTGGCTAACAGTGATATTTTGCTACCATTAAATGACACACTGACTGACTGTCCACAGGACACACAAGTTAATGAGACAGGGTGATGGGTAAACGAGTTGGTAAGGTTTTACATAAACTCATCTCAGACAATGCTACTAATGCTTAACAGGGGTTTCATAACAGCTGCTTGACATACAGTATTAATAAAAAATGATCGCTTCTTAAATGTCAGATCACATTAGGTGTTTTATGTAATATTTAAATAATTTGCAGCAACGTCAGGTTGCATGAGAGTCCGCCAAAGAATGTGTATTTAGGCAGAGTTGGAAAAACCTAAAATCTGCTAAGAATTAATCTTCTAGTTGAATACAGTCATGTCAAGAGTCTATCTGGCCTGGTGCAGAAGAGATTACACCAGAGATTACCAAACCACATTTAACAATTGCACACCAGAGCAACATCCTCTGTCTGCATGGGAAGCTGAATTTAGACGTTACACAAACGCTCAATATTTGTTAAGTATTTTCAAGCACAAAATGCAAACATTATTTTTAAACTTTAGGTATACTTTTACAAAGGTATCTGTTGTAATTCCTTTGCTAAACATAACCCTACAGACTCGAAGTGAAGTCAATGCTCCATTAGAATTCTTCAAACTTACCTTAGGCAGGATTCATAAGAAATTCATGTGCACTGTTAAAAGTCATTTTATTATAAACTTGACATTGGATAGCAGGCTGCCCAGCGAGGTATGTACCTGTACTAGAGAGCCAACCAGAGCGAGGCAGCTGATAAATGTGATGTGATGTGTGTGTCTTACCTCTAGCACCTTCCCCGTGATGAACTGATGACACGCCTCACATTGAACTCCAAAATGGATCTGGTAGTCCTTCTCACAGTAGGGGGCGCCATCCCTGCAAAGAGAGAGACAAACCTAAACCTTCTAATCCTCAGAGACTTGACAATGAAACATCATGCAACCTTATGCCTGGCTTTGACCAAGTAGCCTGTAATTACAGCAGATATGAGCTGCTTACTTGCTGATGTACTCCCCAGTCAACACTTTGCTGCAGGCCTTACACTTAAAGCACCCCAGATGCCACTGTCTCTCCAATGCTAGGAGAGCCTGTCCGTTCTTAATGTCTCGACCACATCCTGCACAATCTGCAAAAAGCAAAAGCAGCATGGCTATAAAACATATAAAGATAAGTATTCTCACAACGAAACCACCAATGAGAGCAAAGAAATATCTGTATACAAAATGCACGCTGCTTGAAGGATTGTGTCATGTAAAAACAAGGGGAGTCAGGAGTAAATTATTACATACAAAAGGTGAGACATCTTTTCATC
>NW_018127883.1:6583239-6597677 GCF_001952655.1 Monopterus albus | reverse complement strand
GAAAGACCAACAAGAAGGGTGAGAGGAACTGGAAGAGGAAGGATTTGAGTGGTGCATATTCCCTGTTCCAGAGGCAAAGAAATGCATGTCTATATATAATTTAGCAAGCCTTGTGTTGGTGTTACTCATAAAGGAAGATAGTTGGTGGAACATAAGGTTGTATTTACAGAGAAGAAGGAAGGTGGAGGAACCCCATAAAGGACTCCGCTCTATCATTCAGCGTTCAAGTCATAAATAGGTTACAGGAGAGCTCCTTGCAAATGATTTTTTACTTTTATATTGAACTGTTAGGTAATATCACCTACAAAATAATAATACAAAATAAATGCCTTCATGTGCATGTGTCTACTTACTGCTGGAGCCTAAGATGTCCTTTGGTCCTGGAGACATGGGCTCAACACAATACTGACACAGACAGTCCTTCCCATTAAAGGTCACACGGTCCCCAGCAGGAAACGGCCGTCTGGAAATGGGGTGACATTGACCAGCGATCAACAAAGCATGAGCTGTGGCCCCGTGGTAAGTGTAAGAGTTTACTAACTGTTGCTTGCAGGTTGTGTGATGGGGCTGAAGATGACAGGGCATGACAATGTGAATGTGTGTCAGCTCTGTCTCCCTGAGGAGACCATTTAGTCAGATGATGTATACGTGACACACAGCATGGTGCTTTACACTGTCTACTGGAATCCCTGCCATCTCTGACCTCTATTCTGGTTATCTGTCACTTCACATCATTCAGATCTAAAGTTCATTGTTACTGTAGTGGAAGAAAGTAAGATGTACAAAGATAGAGAAGCAGAATTGATAGCTACTGTATAATGGATGACAATGATAAAATCTGGGTTAATTCAGCCACTTTTTAAGCACAAATTCAATTAGGAAGACTGAGATAATTTCATGCCCCGTTTTCTTTCAAATGTTCCTGTGAAGTTATTGACCTGTAGCACTTTGCAATGGCCGCGTCCCTGATTTCTTTTTTAAAGCCTACACTTCCCACACCTACATATGAATTCACTACTTGTTGGAGCTCATGGCAAAGATACCTACTTTGCAAAGTAACTATGGTTTTTCTATAAATCACAAGAGATGAGTCTCACTGGGTTTATCAGCTAATAATAACTGCCATGGAAAGACTAGAAGTCTTACTTGCAGATGGTGCAGACGAAGCAGGCAGGGTGGTAAGTCTTGCCAAGGGCGGTGACTACTTCCCCCTCCACAAAGTCCCCACAGCCATTGCAGCGGGTGCCGTGCATGCGCTGATAGTCCAGAGTGCACAAATACTCTCCATTCTTCATGAAGAAGCCCCCCTGGGCTAAGTCACAGCCACACACTATACAGGACACACACATTGTTACTCTGCATGTCAGGTCATTCAGTGCTCTGCCCATATAACACATAAAGCATCCAGCCATCAAGCCACCCAACTCTTCCACACATTAACGGCTTTGTTAAGTCTTAGCAGTCTGGGTTATCCTGAGAGGATCACTGACCACTAAAAAAAATCTTTAAACAATATATTCAAACAGCTCTGTCTTTTACTAATTGAAGCAAAACATAAAGTCCTTTAATCAGCACTGTTGATAATCACAAAAAAAACTTCTTTCTTTGAAAGAATTCTGCATTTAGGACTCATGCCAATTAATCAGCAAGGTTTTTCATTGTCATTGTGGAGGTAGACTATTCAGCATGAAAACAATTCTACAATTGTCTAACCCAGGAAATAGCCTTGACTGGTTTCTAAAGATTATTGGCTCTACATGCACCGCGCTACATTGTCGTTCTCTAACAAGTTTCCTTCCATTCAAACACCTTTTCATCCAGAAAAAACCGTGAAAGACTAACAGAAGAAGAAAAGCATATTAGGTAAAAGTGAGAATTTAATATTGGTGTGACACTGTTGTAGGCTTTTACTACTGATTAACACAGTATATGAGGCACATACAATGCTTTGAGCTAAATTAGCAATAGACCCAGAATAAGACTGAGGCTGATGTGAGTCATTATGTTCGTGTATTTAGACATAAAGCATTGGACAAATTAAAATCTGGGCCTAATAATGGTGTTATATGGAAATTTACATGATGACCTTCCTCCTGAAGGAAACATGAATGTCTGTTACAAATTTCATAAAGATCCATCTAATGTTGTAGAGACATTTAACTCAAAACCACAAATGTCAACCTCACAGTGGCACTTGATGCAAAGTCAGGGCATCACCAGAGTCATTAGAATTTGTCATTTTGGGAACCATGAATGTCTGTACAGTCCATCCAGTGGTTGTTGAAATATTTCAGTCTGGCAGTACTGCCTTAGATTTTCCCCATATCCCTTCCCATGACTCACCCACTGACAGAAAATAATGACTGCAAATATCTGTGCACTCCACATATGGTATGATTGTGATTTAGACATGAGGTGTGTCTGTATGTACAGCATTTCAACCACATAATAATCACATGCAGTCCACCATTCCAGCGCCTCAGAGTGAGCCTTGGAATTCGATAGCTGTTTGAAAATATCACAGCTAAGATGGGAAATGTTTTGATGTTTAAGATAACTACACCTAATTATTCTTATGCTGTGAGCCACACTAAATCCTGGGGAGGAATGGGAGCGAGTGAGGGAGAGCATTAGATTTAATTGCATTAGGGCTCAGGGATGATGAGATTAGCTTGTAAGCTAACTGAGCTGAGAGAAAAGCAGCAATAGAGATTTGGTGACCTTTGTGATGTCTGGTCACCTCGGCTTTTCAGACGACGCATGCCATTACATAAAATGCCTTTGTAGAAACTTGAATGAAAGTGAATTTAGGGGAAATGAAAGGTTTTGTGTTTGTCCATTTCATGGAGTGAGATAAGGCAAGAGGCTATTTGAGATATCTGTTAATAACCTTTGGGTGTCAATAAGCTCAGTCATCCTGGCATGACCACAGCTGACAATAATTGACAGCACTCTCACAGGCTGGAGACTGACAACAAGACACAGAATGTTAGAGCAAAGACTAAGACTGTGTGTCTTTTGGCCATTAAAGCTATTCTCGTGTCTTCTTCGGCAACCACTGACTTGTTCGCAATCACACACACACACACACACTTTTATCACCACAGACTCTCTAAAGGCATCTATATCCACTTGTAAAGGACAGAATTAGGTACTAATCTCAGTGTTTGCTTGTGTTATTCTGGGCCCTTGATGAACTAAGATAACTCTATAACAGCACTGAAGTCACAGATTAACTCCAAGTGCTTCAGGGGGGCAGGTTCAGCCTACAAGAGCGTGACTGCTTGTTCGGCTGCGGGTGGCTACATTATAATCATGCCAGAAATCCATCAGTAATAAGGCTAAATGCTGAAGGATTTGCCCTGTCACTTGGAACAGCAGCCTGGCTAATTGACATAGGCATTGTACGTCTAAGAAGTGCAGACCTTTCTTGTAAGAGAAAGATGTAAAGGACATTGTAGCGTTTAGGGGCTCTCCTATCCAAGTATGTGATTTGGATGTTTTTCAGACAGTTATGAAAAACAAACAATTTGTTCATTTGAACTTTTGTCTCTTTTACAGCACCTAAAGTGCCATCAGACAAAGACTCCTCATCACAGGAGAGAATCACATTGTTTATTAGGCAGCATGTACTGAATGAAAGGAAGCAAATGTTGTTGCAGTATCAAATTTGCTATGAATTTTAAAACTTCACACCTTTGCTGCCAATTTTCACACAACTCCCACATATTTTTTCTCTTATTCAGAAAAAAACAAACTGTCTAAACTGTCTGAGGGCTCATTTTTAAAACATTACCATAGAACTTTTTATCAAAGCCTGTCTATTAGGCTTTTCTGACATGGCGAAAGGCTGAGCCTGAGACAAATCACAAGCAGTAAAGACACTACTATAAAATGCTCAAAATAAAATGCCCACTCATCAACTATAAATAGTATCTTTATTGACACTGTTGAAAAGGTGATTGTTTCAGTAGGATTTTAACTAATCAGTGGCTAAGCAGTACTGTACCTTTACATGTGAAGCACTTGAGGTGGAAGTGCTTGTTCTGCACCCGCAACACCTCTCCTTTACATGGCTCCCCACACTTGTTGCACTGAATCAGGGGCTTCTCTGTGGAGTGGTGCTGTGTGTCCTGTGCATGAGCCACTGCAAGAGAGAAGACATTGGCATTACTATGAAACTGTCAGTTTCAGGTGATCTGCCTTTATCAGTCAGTAGCAAGTTTGGAGAGAGATAGGAAACAACAAGGGTATAATATACACCCCTGAACTAGAATGCCAATGAGTTATCGTGGTTGCTGGATGTGGTAGTCAGTGCAATTTTTGTATATCGTCTTTTTAAACTTGTATTTTTCTGAGGGCACACTCTACACAAGGACTTGAATCTGCATCATCACACAAACACCAGAGATAAAGACCAACTGGTGAGAGCCTGTCAGGGTAAAAAACATAGAGCAGAACAACACAACTTGAGGTTCAGGGCCCAGATAGGCTCTCTAGAGAGTAGCAACCTAAATATAGTCTGTCTTGGAAGTCGGAGAGTCAAAATTCTGGGGGAGCAGGACTTAGTAATTGGCACACTAAAAGTGTATTGATAGAATCAGCTTCACTATTGAGTTTACTGTCCTGAGGCTGATGCAGTGTAAATCTTGTTCGCACTCTGCCTTTGGTCTGCAGCCAGGTCCCTCTTGTTGTGTGAGGTTGCATTTAAACACAGTGAGTTAAATGCTAACATTAGCATGTCAACTTACAATCACAAGGGTAACATGCTAATGTATGGCAAGTGTGATGTTTAACATAGGTTAAACATTACATGGTCTTGGTTTAATGTTTTGGCACACTAACATCAGAAAAGTACCATTAAATACAAAGTACAGTGAAAGGAATATCATTAGTCACAAAGCAAGTGGACAAATGAAATATTTGACCTGCCGACTATAACTTAAAAAGCAATGGGATCACTGTGAGTATCTGAACCAAATTTTATGGCAATCAATCAATAGTTGTCAAGACATGTAACACAAAGCCATAAATATCAAGCTCATGTTGGCACTGGTTACAAAGTCAATGGGATAACCAAAGGTCAGCAGGATCCATATTTTGGGAATCATGAAAGTCTATTACAAATTTTGCGCCAATCCACCTGGGAAATGTTGAAGAACTTCATTGAATACATGAAACCTACTGCTGGTGCTAGAAGAAAAGTCAAGTGATCATCAAAGTCAGTAGTGTTCATCCTCTGAGTAACATGGATCTCTGTTTAAAGTTCCATGGTAAGATATACTATAGTTATTGAGGTATTTTGTAGCAACAGACCGACACTATCGCTAAAGAAACTAGCTCCTAATATGAGTACAAATGGTATTAACAATAGCCTACTTTTGATTCGGCAACATTTTGAAACCACTCTGGTTTCAAAAATCTGAGTAAAGATTTAGACATCACTTTCTTAATGTTGGTGCCATGCTAATTACATACAACAGTGAAGCTGTTATACACTTGTTTTATCTCTAAAAGCTGTATCCAGCCTGCAGCACTCCTCTGTGAAACGTTTGGACATAAACAGACATTAATCCAGCACTGTACCGGGTGTAAATACTGCTGCAGTGCCGCACTGCACACAACTTATCGCCTATTCTGAAACAAGATTAGTTCACATTAAGGAGCTTTAACTAGCATGACACCTTCTTTTTCTCATCCTCTCATTTTCTCTTTCTCCTTTTTCAAAAAAGATACACAAATATGTGCCCACACACACACACACACACACACACACACACACACCAAGAATACACCAGAAAGGACTTTTGCTTTTTCTGCTCTGGAATGACTCATTACTCTACAGGGCTAAAATAAGAAGCCAGCAAAAGCTCAGAAAAAGCATCATGGTCAAGTGATGGTCCACCAAAGAAATACATTACTCTGGATTGTTGATGACTTGCCCTGCCTTGCATCTCACTTCCACACTTTTAGTGGCTTTCTGACTTTGAAAGATGGTTTAATTGTAGTAAAATCAAATCAGAAAGAGAGCAGAGACTTCATAACATTATTTTTTAATGAGACACCCAGTTCATCCTTTAGGGGCACTAGTGTATGCCAGTTCTTCAGAATAAAATTCACAGAGCATCATTCTATTCATAGTTTGGGCTGAAAGGGAACAGAGAGAAAAGTGAGACAGTAAAATGCCAGTGGAAGAAGAAGACAGAAAAGCAGTAGGAAGATCCTGCACACGCTGGAAGAACCTACAGACAAATTCCAGTTTATTATAGTTTGGGTCTCATTTTCATAGTTCTGGACATCATTTTAATTGGTTATGATACCACTAATTACAATAACTGCAAATATCTGAGAACTCAGACATCAGTTACTACAACAAAATGTGCCAGGGCATGAAATGAGCAGCCACCTCATCATTCATGCTGTAAACAAACCAACAGCTTAGTCATATTATCTAAACCACTTTATATGGAGGTGATACTGAAAGTGAGCAGACCTGAAATGTGAGTAATAATTTCCCAGGAAAACCATTCGTTTACTAAATATAAGCTGAAAAGATCAAAGGTGAAACATCAGTTCACTCTGTAAAATGTATTGTATGTATACAATGGACTGTCTGGGCCATTGTTGGGGCTTTATGTTCGCCTTTGTTTTCTTTTCTAAAAAAGTTTGCCTAACTTCTGGTTTTGTTTTAAAGTCAGTTTAATCATCTGGCTTTTGGTGCTTTTGTGCTAATGTGGCAAACACATTCCTATTACTGATGATAATTCATGACAAAACTGCAAAATAAGAACTAAGTTGTAATAAACTACTATAATATTTAACACTAAGGAAAGGTACTGTAGTTCCTTGTGTTTCCAACATACTGTCATTTAATTCCTTTCAGTAAACAACATATCACCACCTTTTTAAAAATTTTGAAATAATGAAAATAGAAAAAGAAAAGGCAATGACAAATTTTTTACATTTAAACATGCAACAAGCTATAAACATAGTGCTGGGATATTATCACTTTATACAGTTGTTATGGTGGCTATCACCTTTTAGGCAATATTTTCTTATTCCAGTAGACATGGAGTCTTTTTCCTGAGTCCAATATTAACTCTCCTTTTAGCTCTGTTTTGGTTTCCACCACCTCCTGAGGGAGATCATATTGTCAGTGCATTTGTCATTACAAGCTAAACCTTTCACACTATACATATTTTATCTCATGTTAAGATAAAAATATGAATGACATCAGCTATAAAATGTATTTATGTTTATTGTTGTAATGCCAACAACCTTTAATCCTCTTTATACTGCTGACTTACTATTTCATTTCACAGAGTGCTGTGGTGTAACCAGGGACAGGCCAGCTCAGAAAAGTCAACGTTACTATCATCATAACAAGTTGTGAGAAATCCAAGACAGATGTTTTCCAGCCTTAACTCCACCTCCTTCACAGCCAAGCCAAGATGGGTAGTCCACATGGTGTTTCATCATAATTGAAAACTCAACAAAAAAGACTGGTATATTTGATGAAACCATTCATACTGAACCATTTTTAGGATCTGTTTGGACATAAAATCTATTAGTAAAATCTTTTTCATCATGCTTATGTTGCCGCACTTATGACTCTGTGTCTATAAAAGCCTGACTTCAAGCAATTTTACGTCAAATACCAAGGCTTGGTTGGCTGTGGTGACAGAGTGATCTGTCCTGCTTCATCACTGCGGATAAAGTGACTGATATGAGTCTAAACACACACACACACACACACACACACACACAGCCATGGTGCTGAGAGAACAATAACCAGCAGAGCATCCCAAAGCCAGGCGCAGAAGAAAGGGGGCTGCTCTCCCCACCCCTCCACACCCACCCCCCATCCGGTATAAGCAGACCCTATTGCTGCACTGACAAAAATAAAGGCTGTAAATGAGACTCTGGAGGGAAGTGAAGAAGGCCATCTTGAATCCCCTGAGGATGGATTTTCCTGTAACACTTGCCCCGACCTCGCTGGCAAACAACAACAGAGTGGGGTTATTGACCGCATGATTTGCTGAGGTAGCTCCAGATTTTGTTGCCGTCATTTCCCACCATGAGCCCTGAAGAAGGAAAAACCATACTAACACTGAGAGAGGAGGACTTCAATTAAACAACAGATGAAAGATTTTTTTTAAATCTTATGAAATATTCAGATGCTTGCTGCCTTTGTTACCGTAAGATTCATAGACAGAAGAGTTTCCATTACAGACAGACAGCAGTCCCAAAGGTGTATGTGTGTGTCTGTACAGTATATGTATGTGTGTGACAAAGAGAAACTCAGAAGGCAAAAGCAGAGAACCCCACTCCTGGAATCCATTCCAATATTTTTGTCCCCACATGTGTCTGCTTTGTATGCAATGAAACACATTCACACACAAGCACTCAACGAATTTTTTACTCCCATCCCTCCATGTTCTAAAAGGTCTGACCCTCAATAAATATCAAAGGGTGCAAAATATGCACATGATGAAATCCCAATGCGTGATTGTAAGTGTGTGTTTGGGGGGGGAGGGTGTCTAGGGCCCTTTATCCCCCAGACTTAACAAGAGAGCTCTTAACCCTCCCCCCCATGAATATGTATGTGTTCACCCCTCCCCGCCCCTCTGCTCCGCCACCAGTGTCCCAGACAAAGCACTTCAAACGCAGGCACAAATTGAAGGGGGGACCCTATCGGCCTCAAACAGGCCTGCCAGCCTTAAATATGTCATCCTCAGGGACCTGCATTTGGAATAATCCGTTATGAATAGTTGAACGCCACAGTGCAGAGCCTTTTTTGTCTGGCAGGTTCACAAGAATAATAATATGCTGATAAACAGAAAGAGAGAGACTTCAAGCCACTTATGTGAGAGCAGACAATGCCGGCTTCATGAACTGCAGAAGCTATTGTGTTTGTAGAAGTGGAGCTGATGAAGGCCTTGACTCTTTGACTCTGAATGATGACCCATTATGGCCTCAAACTCCTGTGTCGTATTTCCTGTGATAAACAAACCAAGTCATGCCAGACAAGGAAGATGTTTGTTGACTGGCACAATATATGGCTACAGTTTGTGTTTCTTTCATGTGATTCTCATGTCTCCCATGTTGTTTTAGCCTGTATATTTTAGGTCAGTGACTGTCTCGCCCCAGCCGACCACTTATCTCATCTGTATATTCTGGGCCTGTGTACCAGCTGTACAAACAGTATGTGTTGCATTGATGTCTGTGAAAGGGTTTAGCTCCTCTAGACACTGGCAAGCTTCAAATACTGTATGAGGCACCACAGCAGTTTGTCTGCAGCATTCTGCAAAATCACGGGAGGTGGCTACAGAGGCACATGACATTAGATTTTCACGTCAAAAGAAAATGTGCAGACTGTGAATGCAGAGAGTACTGGGAGCTGGTGTCTCTTCGCACGAGGTGGCGACGTATATGTGACGACAGTGATCTAACTTCACAGAACACAGTCAGCAGCGCTTCTCGTGCAATTTAATGCAGAGAATGTGAGAAAGAGAAAGAGCATAAATGAATCAACTAGATGCACAAATCTGACCAGCACATGTAGCTCAAGGTAAAAAAAGATCAGACTGCCTTGGATACACATGGCCCCAGTAAATTATAAACTATTTCAAGGGTATTCTTAGCTTTGAAAATAGGGCAACCACCTGCATGCAGACAAAATGCTAACACTGCAATCCCTTGATTATAATTCATCATTCCCAGCATGCAGTATAATTCAGCATTTGGTCAGATGTGCGTTGTTATTGTAGAGAGCTCACCTAGTCACAGATGCCTCTAAAAGTAGAGTCAGGAGGTGACGTCGCGGGTTAAGACTACAGAAAGCTTTCAGAGAGGGATTGTAGTAGATGAACATATGGCAGCCAGTGGTTATGGGTGTTCCTACCAGCGTGGGGAGACAATGGCAAAGGCCCATTTTTTTGTGGCCAGTCCAATCCACATCAAGAGAACAGCTATAGAGCTGGACGCTCAGATACATAAACAAACCTACAAGTTCAATCTGTCAAAAAAAAAAATCTGCAGAAAGTATTTTTAGTATTGACAAAACAAAAAATGGTTTGCCCGTTCATAGAACAAAGTCAGTTTGTCTACACAAGTTGGAAGATTAACCCACGAAGCATTCACTGAAACACAGAAGTTCTATAACAAGCTGAAAAACTTGAGACACTATTAGGGGACATGTACTGCATGTTTTTATATTGCCTTAATACTGTTATTAATGGCATTATGTTCATTTCCAGTCTAATGAACTAAATGGGAAGGTGATATAGTGCTTTGCTTTTTCCATTACAAGCAATGAAATTTCAGGACAATGTATAGATTGAGTATGTAAGTTAAAGGCTTACAGCCCCTAACAAAGGCTACTTACTCTAAGTTTCATTTCAAATGAATGCTTTTAGCTAGTGGCAATGTCGCTGCTTCATTTTTGAATGAACTTTAATCAGGAGATTTTATTTAATTATAGAAATTGTGTCTACATGACTGTTTGTTATTAGTCATACTGACAAACAAAGGTTAACCTTATGACCACATGCCACGTAAAATGCCCCATGATTTCACCTAATTTATCCTGCACAGCTGGGAGACCTCAGTAATAGGTGAAAACAGTGATCTTCTTCTTTTAACAGGACACTATGAATGAGGCCACAGCTGATAACAATGGAGTGTACCTTTTAGATGGTCGCCATGGCAACGGCTGCAGACAGCGTGAGAGAGACAGAGAGGCTGAAGGTCCATAGCTCTGCGCAGTGTGGATCTTTACACTAGTGTTCCACTTTTATGTTACCTTGATTTTTAGCTTCCTTTTCAAGACAGACTGTTGTAAACAAATAATCACATTACAGACCTGAACATTTTGCATTTGTTGTCAAGCTCATATTGAACAAGACAGATCCTTTGTTCGAACATACGTTTACATAAAGCCTGACAATGCAAAATTAAGCTGACTCCAACCAAAGCACCAGCTACATGGGAGTATTGAGAAGGGCATAGCATGATCTTAAGTAGAGATGATATTTTGAAGATGCACATGCATAATGTGTCATTAGTCATGTCACTGCCAAGCAGCGCAAACCCACATACAGAAAACCATGTCCAAATTGTCATGACTATATCATATATCCACACACCTAAAAAATATCAAATCAGACCGAGGATTCAGTCGAACTGAATCTAATTCAAACAACCAGACACAACAGTGCAAATCCAGCTGGGCATGCTGTACATCTATACACTCTGCAGACAGTCAACAACACAATATGCAAAACAAATCCCATAAACACACACACACACACACACACACACACACACACACTCACACACACACATACGACTAGTGGAATACCTTTTTCTTTTACCATGACCATTGGAATCCAGGTAAATCTGTACCAGAAAAGGCTCTGAGAATCTATCACCAGTATCACAGGAGTTGCTAGTTCCTTTTTAGATGAGACTGAAGACCAAAAAAAGAGCTGAGTTATCACAGAGAGAGAGAGAGAGAGAGAGCAGTGTAGGCACTGCTATGCTCTTCTTCTGAAAGCACTGCTACAGCATGGGGTTTGCCTCTTGACTGTCTGTTTTCCTCCCATCCCTCTCCTCCTCCTCTCTGCCTGCTCCTCCTCTTCTTCCCCTCCTGCTCCCTCTCTCAGCCTCCTCAATGCAGCAACCAGGTGGCTGCAAACAAAATCCCATAACCCAAATCCCCAAAACAGACTCCCTTAAATACATACATTACCCAGGAAACATTAAATACACACACATTAAAGACACATGCATGTAGAAATAAACTGTGATACTGACTGCTAAGGCATAAAGAGCTGCACCATTACTATACATGCACAGTTATATCAGACTTTCTTCTTGTCTTTTTCAGTTGTAACATCTTGTCCCCATAACACACCAGTTTGACTCAACTGTAAATGGATGTGATATGAGTTATGGACATCCTAAAATAAAGACTAACTCTATTCTGTGAATACAAATTATAACAAATGGAATCTTGCTGAGAATAACACTTCATCACATTGTTGTATTATACACATTTCAACAAAGACCTCTGCTCACTACAACAGGGCAGCAGGAGGAGTTCAATTACTCTTTTCAGCGCTTTAACTATCGTGCTGCGCTCAATGACTGGTTCTTTTGAACAAAATTTGTGTATTCAATGAATTTAAAAATATGGACTGCATAAAGCAGTGGAGTAAAAGACTGGTTTCTTTTGGAAATGCTGGTCTTTTGGACAGTGATTTTACAAATTAAAATTTCTTAAAATATGTAAAGATTAAACACATTATCCACAGTTTCAAAATGTTACTTAACTGAAATGTGTTTTTAAAATAATATACCAACCTGATCATAATGCAAGAAAGCCAGAGGCACCTTAAGTGAAAGTCGGTTAAATTATTCCCACAGATCATGTCCTGTATGAAGAGTATGAGAAAGCCAAAGGCCAAAGGTTGAAGCTCAAGCTTTCTGTGATTTCTAGCATGAGATTTGTATTAATATCTCTAGTGGATCCTTTGGAATCCAGTTACAGAGACCTCAGGAGAGCATATTCCTGGCTAAACCTAGCGAGCTCACCAGGTCTTATAAGGTCTCCCACATTAGCAAATTGCTAATGAAACAGAGGTGAACACTTACTGTATGTAGTTTGTTACTTTATTTATGGTGGTCCTGAAATTATCATTGTTTTAGAGTACAATAAAGTGACAGACAACCTATGTATCACTATAACTGGACTGCTTATATGCTAAACTTCCTCCATCCACTAGAGGGGTGTTCCACAATACAAGTTTCTTATTTGCCTACTGGGGAGATGACGATGGGGACTAATCCAACATTTGTAAATCCACCAGTGTGCCAACTAAAGAAAATATAATTTTCAATGCAACTCTAGCAATTGGGACCACACTGTCACTGATCCATGTGTCCCATGCTGGAGTCTTGCTGTACCTTTGTATGGCTGAGAGGGAGAAACAGTTTTGCATCAGCACCACCTCAGTAATTGCTGATGTAGGCAGCCCATTATGCATTCAGCATGCATTCATCCACTGCAGTGTCAATTGTGCCATCTGCTGGATACCCATCACTGTGCATCTGTTTCCACAGGGGCGTTTTCTTCTCGTCGGGCAATGGAGACATGCCAGTGAGGCTGACGGTAAAAATAGTTAGCGGACGTCTCTTCAGTACTCTGTCCTTTTTTATTATGAAGGGAGGGGAATGCGATATGCAATGAGATTTGAGAGACTTTTCAAAAAGAACTGTTTTCCAAATGTTGGCTGATCAACAATTTCCTAAAGATAATGAACGATATAGTGTGATTACTAACTGCTAAATGCAACACAAACATGTCTTACTACTGTGTGTAATGGACCCAATTATCATCTTGCCTCTTTTAATAATCTCTGCAGGAGTTGCTGGACAATCTTTCTACATAAGACTTGCCATGAGCAATTCCTGACTAGCTAAGCCTATTATCCATGGATGAAAGGTTTCTAATGTGACTCACCTATGGATGATCCATGTCTGACTGTCCATTAATAACCCGGCCAGAGAACAAGACACTGCACAGTCCTTATATCAGTGCAGAGTAAGCTCTGTTATCATAGCATGTTTATGGACAGTAAAAAATGTCTTTAGTTTACACACTACTACCTTAGGCAATGAAGCCAGAGTGACATTATAATGGAAGAACTCACATTAACAATAAACAACAGAGGTTATCCAATGGATTAAATTTAGGATTGTAGAACAACTCACACACACTCAAATGCATACAAATAATATGTGTCAACAATCTAAGCTACACATCATTTTTACAAATCCAACAATCATAGCATGGCAGTTAGAAAACCAGGATGAACTCCTCGCCTATAGAGCAAATAGGTCTACGGAGGATGCTCTGGCCATTGCTCTTCATACTGCTCTGACTCACCTGGAGCAGCAGGGTAGCTATGCAAGACTACTCTTCGTAGATTTTAGCTCTGCTTTCAACTCCATGCTTCCCCATAGATTGGTGGCCAAACTAGTAGACCTTGGCCTACCCCACTCTACATGCCTCTGGGTTAAGGATTTCCTCTCAGACCGAACCCAGAAAGTCAGAGTAGGCCCACATACCTCCTCAGCTCTTAACCTCAATACAGGATCCCCCCAGGGTTGTGTACTGAGTCCCCTACTCTACATCCTGTACACACATGACTGTAATCCTACCCACTCCAGCAACACCATCATCAAGTTTGCTGATGACACGACAGTGATAGGGCTAATCTCTGAGGGGGATGAGTCGGCCTACCAGGATGAGGTACAGCAGCTATTCAAATGGTGCAAAGATAACAACCTGGCTCTTAATACCACCAAGACCAAGGAACTGATTATAGACTTCAGGAAGAATAAAACAGCTATCCAGCCCCTGCTCATAAATG
>NW_018127883.1:6575294-6582618 GCF_001952655.1 Monopterus albus | reverse complement strand
ATTCTATTCTATTCTATTCTATTCTATTCTATTCTATTCTATTCTATTCTATTCTATTCAAAGAGCATAGACAAACCTGCCTTTCTATCTCTGAATACAGACAAGCTCTACACCAGCTCACTTCTACTTTAAAATGGGTTACAAAACAGTGCAAACCTTTTGAAAAGCAACCGGGTGCACTTCTTCAAAGTCTATTTCACCTATGCTACATTAGCATTCCTGTAATGTAGCTACCCTGAATACATGTTATATGGACTTATGACTTATTTCCTTTCAAAAGGAAAACAAAATTCTTTTGGGAACAATTTGAATAATCCACAAACAAAAGAGCACATTTTGCTATCCACAACCCACAGGAAATCTGGACTGTTGTCATTGTCACCTCTGGATATCATGGCTCACCAGACTTGATTCTGCTCCGCTCCTATACAAAAGCAAAGACTGCAGCATTCAGTGTTTCATTACAGTGTTTCAGCTTTGGTGCCAGAGAAGGTAGGGCTGAACAAAAGGATAACTGTTGTTTTTTTGTGCATTTGAAAGAAATGCATTAATGTTTTTTTTTTTTTTTCACAGATATTGGGTCTCAGATAAGTCATAGGAGTTTTTTTTTTTACAGGCCAAAATATTTAAAACAGAAGTCAAATGACCCAAACTTAGCTTCTACAAAACTCACTGAATATAAACAGCTATTGACTGTCACTGTTACTGATTAATTGATTTTAGCTGTCACTGAAAAACAAAATGACTGTGGTCTTTGACCTAGGACCAGTTTAATGAGACAAACCTTCCTTGAACCTGGGTTATTAGGCAAGTCAAAATCTTAAGCTCTAAAATAGACGGTGTAGTTGATGGTGTCTATAGTATTTGTGAATCATTAAGTATCAAGCAATGATGATTTTACTACCATGCCTGGCATGTAGTCAGAGAAGACATGAGGTCTGAAAATCTCAATTTGTCCTTTTGCCCATGTTATAATCCTGATGTAAGCCTCATGTTGCTTCCTGTACTGTTGCTTGGCAAAATGCAGCAGGCCTGCCCTTGCATATGGGTTTGTATTATATAACTACAGGGAGGACCGTGATTAATTTCCTGACATTTTTGATAGTTGCAGTAGAATTTTTGATAGCTGTCAGACAGTTATGGTTGCATACATGTACGCACAGGTCAGATGTGAAAACCTTCAAGAGGTGTAATCAGTCACTGTCATCCAATTAAAATCAAGTAATCTCTGAGCAACAACTAATCACTTCATTTTTAGACACTTACTCGCAAACACAATGCAAGGCAATGCAGCCAAACTGCAGAGAACAGGGAAAGCAGAGGGCAGGGAATAGAAACAAGAAAATAAATAATAAAATTTAATGAAAAGTAAGCTAAAAAGCTAAAAGTAAGACAAAGTACTTTACTCACTGATTAAGCAATTATTCTTAAAGCCAGGATAGATTAGTGCAATAGGAGATGGATAAATGAATGTTTCTACTGTCCTACCTGTAGCAACTTCATTCAAACGTTCACTGAGATAATAGTCATTTGGATTGAGGTATGGCAGCTGCTCCATGTACTGTTTAGGAATGAGGTACAGGACCTCAGCCACATGCCCATCCTCAATAACAGACAGGCGCTTGACCGAGCTCTTGCGTTTCACCCGAACACGGCTGACACTGTGGCTGTGGCTGGAGCTACACAGCTTGCCCAGGCTGTTGAGACTGGGCATGGTGCCCTGCTCCCCTTTAACTGTCCCACAGAGAAGGGTGAAGCACTGCAGGTAGACGTTGGCCAGGGTTGGGCTCCGATCCACTTTAAAATCCAGTTGCCATTGGACATTAAGAATGAGGGATGTTCATAGAGGCATATGATGGATTTTGATGGGCAACTTCACAGCAGCTCATCTTTAAATCATAGCACTTTCCAGTGAGGCTTCCAGTGGAAATGTATCCTGTTGAAATCCCTCTGCCCCGTCACTTTAGATGTGCTGATGTCCACCGTAAGGTGGAGATGCCAAACTGCAGGCAGCAGGTATGACAAAGCACTCTGCTACAGGTAGACTGAGATACAGGGAAAGAAGCTTACACTATGAGCGTCTTCAGCTCAAACAGCCCTACGCCTTAAGCAGCTTAGGGCTGACGTTGAGCCTATGATTATCTTCTGCGTGGGGTTAGATAGCTCTACTGAACATTAGGTTGGCCCAGTGTATGGTAGGAGTCTCTATACCTGATGTGATTAATGTGCACAGCTCTGCTTGGTCACATCTGTCCAGTGAAGAGCTGATATTCTGCCAGACCTTATTTTCAGTTCAAATTTACATTAATAGAAGTGACATTAAACAACCAGAGTCTCCCTAGCAATGCATTTTAGATGCATCTAGGTTTCATTATGTTCATAATGTGTGTTTTTATGTGAATGTACATTAAGTGGGTTCAGGTGCAGTGAGACCAGATAAATGCATATCAGTGTATGCTTCAGCATCACAGTGATCCAAGACATACTCTCAGGGCAGATTGCCTTGGAAGTCTGCCAGTCTCCTCCAAGGTCAACTACCAGCAGGGTCATTCCTGCAGCCAACAATGCATAACCCAGGGTCCTTCAGAATGAAAGATACTATAACTACATCAGCACTGGAGTGGAAATGCCAGCAGTGGCTCTCCATTATATGGTGAAATGACTGAGTAAATCAAAAAAATTCTGGAAGAAATAACTTTGTAGGAAAGCATGTTCTGAGTTTTTCATCTTCAAAATATGGAGATGGATTTTTCTGCAAAGACTTCCTGAATGTTTTCTTGACAAGCCACATAAACAACATCCTGCTATTTAACTTTTACAAAATTCACCTTCAGCATGATGTAGAGGAATTATCAACATGTCATGGTGGGAGGCGAAAAGATACATGGTGCAGAAGGAGATTCTAAGCAAACTGTGAAGATAACTTCACAGTGCTGGGACAGATTTTAAACCAACTGAAAACATTCTGATTTTGTGCAAAGAAAAAAAACACTTCTGAGATACCACCGCCACTTAAATACAATTTAGAAATAAAAGCATGAAAACATAGAAGCCCTCTGTGACATTGAATGCTTGTTAACCAGATAAGGCTAATCTCAGCTATCAACTTTCTCTCACAAGATGAAATAAAACATTGAGGTGCACAGACACAATTAAAAACACAGCAGACAATGACAAAGCATAAAACATCTTTTTAGGCTGGAGATGCTGGTCTTGGCCTGCGCTTTGGATTTAGTGACTTTTTTCTCGTCTCAAAAGGGCGCACACAGATATTATGGCTTGGATGTGTTTATTACTGTTTATATCAATACAGAGCTAACTAATTTGTCTTAATTTAGGTTTCCCTTACAAGCATGCCTTTGACCTCCCATTCAGAAAACTAGAGTTTTATGCCAGAAAAAAAAGATGAGTGTGATAATGAGGCATATGCAAAAAGACACACTCGTACACTCACACATGGACCTGAGAGTAGCTAAGGACATGCTAAACTCTGCTGCAGTGAGGCACTGCCCTCCAACTGTCATCCACTCTGTGGTAGCTTTGAACCAACTATCCACACACTCACAGATCAACACATAACATGCTCTGGAAACAACACTGCTGCCCCTACACACAAAAAAATCATCTGCATCACACAAAAATACTCTGAAAAACATCTGTACATCCTCTTCTGTTTCTGCAACCTAAAGAAACAACCCTTCTTGCTTTGTTTTCCCCTGTCTTACCATCTAGCCCGAAGCAGGAGGTGATTTTCTGGGCGTAGTTGCAGAGCCCATCGTAGCCAGGCTGCTGCTTCACTGTGTTCCTTTCCCCCATCTTTACACACTCCCACACACACGGTTCTGTCTGGTAACGCTTTCACTCCTTCCCTGCTCATCAATTATTCAGGTTTTACCAGGACACATGTATGCGCACGCACTCCAACCTTCATTTCTGCACAAACAGTATTCACACACACAAAAAAAGATAAAAGTGCTAATGCAGAGGGTTGTAATGCTTGAGAATGAGCAGCCCTCTCCAGTGGTCAGATAAGGAAGGGTAATCACATTGGTTTACCGTAGAACTGAACCATGCCTCCTTTTTTTCATCCACCATTGATCATCCAGATTAAACTGCAGTGTAACAGGTACGATGTGCAGGATGTGCTAACTCAGCTCAGAGAAGGGTGGGGTGGAAAAGGAAGTCAAAGCAAAGCACAACTGGAGCTGTACCAGGTGTCCGGGGGAGGACTTTCTTTGCTGCTAGTCACTTAAAGCTATCCAGACATCCAAATGCAGTGACTACTTTTGGAGATGAGCACTGAATGTCAGATCGATGGTCTGGTCTGTTAAAGATGGAAATTAAACAGGGCAGCATGGCATATAAAACCAAGCTAGGCTGACAACTTTTTAAGACTTGCATTCACGCTAATGACTTGCACTCATCATAATAGGTGGCAGGTACACAAAAATAAGTCACACAGTAATTTGACATACTGTAAAAATGTTTTCAGAAAATGAAACATTTCATTGGTCTAAATATCAAACTTGTGGTAAACTGATTCATGTTGTTTAGATTCAGCTGAAAATGTTATACTGTAACTGAAACTGAACATACAATATGGCATGCCAACTTCATGAACAGCCCACAAGGAGCAGAAAACTGATGGAACAATTCTAACCCACATATGTCAGAACCCTGCTGCCAGTGGAACAGAGATGAAAGTCTTCAGTGGACCAACAATAAACTTGCCCACATACAGTATGAATAGCCCATCAAAAGGGTAAACCAGCAATGGTAGTAAAACAGGCAACTATAAAAATGAATGAGGAAAATCATCTTTAATGGTAACTGTGGTTGCGGTGGTGAGTGAATTCCCATGAACCAAGAGATGGAAAAACCTGCCACTACTGGGCTGAGCTTGAACAATGCGCTTAACCCCTCTGATGGAGCTGCATGCTGACATCAGCGGCAAACTCACTGAGCAGCCCACAGAAATGAAAGTGACCGCACAGCTTGAAATAAAATATAGTATGCTCTCTGTAGACATCCACAGGATTATAAACATTTTATAAAATCATCGTTCTGGACAAAAGAAAACAGCACATGAAATATCACGACACTGAAAGGCCCATAACAGTAGTATGACTGCAAGGGTGTAGGTGACTAATGGAAGAGCAACACTACCAAGGTAAAAGCCAATGGCCGGGTGCTCACAGGGGTGGGGGCTGGGCGACTGCAAGACGGAGAGTTCATTGAACAACTGAGGGAGGGGCAGGTCAATGTAAGTGTACAGAGGAAAGAACCAATATTTTTTATCCATCCATTATCTAGGTTGCCAGTCTATCACAGGGCTGACACTTAGAGACAGACAGAGTCACAGTCCAAAGACATGCAGCTTAGGTTGACTGGTGACTCTAAATTGCCAGTGGTGGTGAGTGTGGTAGTCTGTCTCTAAGTGTCAGCCCTGTGATAGACTGGCAAGCCAGAGCACCTGGAGAGAACCCACACAAGTATAGGGAGAGCATACAAACTCCACACAGAAAGGCACCGGACTGGCCAGGCCTCGAACCCAGAACCTTCTTGCTGTGAAGTAATAGCACTAACCATTGTGTCACCATGCTGCCCCAGTATTTTTCTAATAAAACATTATCCATCTGAAGTTCAGGAGCAGGACCACGCCTCTAATGCACTACTTAACGTCCACGTCTATATCTGCCACCCCTTCAATCGGCTGCATCCCACATCGATCCTTTAAATTTTGCATCATACCAATAAATGTTATTGCCTTCCATCTATGCCTGTTCCTTGCTGGTGAATAGAGACTCCTTTAGAATATTCATATTACAGAGGTCAGAAACTATGTTCAGCAATTTAAAAGCGCTCTATATTGACACCTTAAGCATAAAAATGTATAATGTGCATTAATTTCAATAATCCACATTAGGGCTACAAGTTGTGATTTTCTGTTTCTGCCATAAAACACCAGAACATTAAAAATAAAATAAAATAAAAACACCCATCACAAATGTGTCTTGGGCTGATCAGCAACTGAGAAACTTGGACTAGAAAACTGAGGCCATGACCAACACGTGTTTGATTTGACATTCTGTTTGTGTCAGTGTGCCTGAGTGTCTGATTTAGTTGAGATAATCAAGTAATAGCCTCACATTCATCTAAGCAGCATAGAGATAACTGGCACTTCACTATAGTACAGCTGCAGAGTGCAGGGTAATTAGTTCTCATTAATAATGACTGTCTGTGCAGGGGCTTAAGCGTGCTAATCAGATCTATGTACCACAGGGGTGCTGTCAAGTGGTGAGCCCTGAGCTCCATCAATCTCCACCAGCGGCCATGGAGGACAGATACCGCAGGTCACATCTGGAGTTCAAAGCCATCCAGCTACACAGGCTCGACCATACAGAGCCTGAAGGAGAATGACACACGGCTTCTTGATAAAAGGTTGTTTTAGTCAATAGCAGCATCAGACCTATCATGACTAATCCAACTGCAGATTTAACACTGTGTTAAGATTGTAAACTTCTCTGCTTCAGGCCATTTGATCAGAACCTATAGCAAGAATGGCTGGAGGGTTTTTTTTATCTCTTCTGCCAAAGAACAGTCACCTGACACAACAGAGAGCACAAAGACTCACCTGACTGAACCAAACACCTGCACAGGTTTGCAGGTGTTATGTTTAATGCTCAGCAGGATATGAAAACATATTCTCACTTCAGACAGATTGAAACACAGATTAATACACCAAATGATAGTTTGCACTTTTCTTTACTTCACTAGCTACAGCCTTGACAGAATTAATTCTCAAATTTCATAACTCCATTGTAGTAAATTAAAAATGCACATCATATGCACCCAGTCCTACACCAACAGTTTTTAACTAATGATATGTGCAGCTTTTAGCTAGGCCATATGCACCATGACTGATTAAAGAAACAGCAATCAAGGGAGGTTCATTATCACAGCTGGAATTTTTTAAAAAGTGTGTTTATGTAGCTTATAGACTGCACCAGACTGTAGAGTGTTCTACCAATAAATGAAGTTGTAGGCTGTCTAGAAAAGGCTGCAGCAGTGGAAGCTGTAGTTTCTGCTATGCTCCGGTGTAACCTACTTAGAATAATGCTCTCATTATCACAGCCTGATCATCCCGAGACGACGCAAATGGACCCTCCTCTCCATCGCATCCATACCTGAACCAAGACCCCCCTCCCCCTCCCCTAAAATTAAGAGACCTTTCCCCTCTGTATTCATCGTTATGAAGGCTGCGGCAAAAGATACTCACCTCTAGTAGACATGCCCGGTAGGTAGAGCCTCTTTCTTTGCCGAG
>NW_018127883.1:6527230-6575279 GCF_001952655.1 Monopterus albus | reverse complement strand
ATCTATACTTTAAGATTTTGGCTTTCATTTAATGGGGTTAAACGCAGAGAAACATAGCCTGCGATTTGGTAGAGGTTGCGCGATGGAGAGAGCACTTTCCAGCGACAGGGCGTGTCCTGGAACAGACAGCGTCTTTCTTATTTTCCATGTTTAAGTTTATGTCCATATTTGAACATACTATCATAAACATATGGAGTTATAAATTAAATCATTCTTGAAATCCCTCACCTGCAGCTGCTGTCGGGTCACCTAGATGCTATCTGCCTACTTTTTGTCTGAGATGACTGTGGTGTTCTGGACGTGGTAGTTGGGTTAAATCATAAAGTTGACGAGCACTATGGAGCAATGACTGTTGTGTTTCATTTTTTCCGTTAATCTGGCTACTTTAGGAAAATATCAGGCAACAATCACGGGGAATCCTCAACTTCATCCTACAAGCAGTGACACTTTAAGCAAGCAGAACCTCAGACCTATGTGGGAAAGGACGCAATTTCAGAGAAATAGCCCAAATCAGTGAATGATATGAGAGGATTAAAGCTCACTGAGTCTTTTCCACATTCGCTAGCCATAAATGTTTGGTTATCTGAATCCCATACTTGATTTTATATTTGAAGTGAACTTACTGATCGTTGTTTCCATCCTGTAAATATTGATCATCGCCCCTCACGAGTACATTGGTATCTGTCTTCATTTACTGTATGTGCATCGATCTTTGTCAGTAATTATAAGGCTGTGTCTTGCGTTCCTGCGCCCCCTGGTGGTTTAGAATAGTAGCGTTTGGCGAGGGAAGTGCCACCGTGTCCAGTGTGAGCGACGTTAATCCAGTCTGTAGACGCCTTGTTTACAGTGTATGCCCCCTCCCCTAAAATTAAGAGCCCTTTCCCCTCTATATTCATTGTAAAATCCTGTGGCCAGCAGCCTGTTACGGTTTTATTGTTTGCATTTATTCTTTCGTTACAAGGGTCATTATATGAAACCTCCAATCTGGATCGAGGCGGCAGCAACAGGAAGAAGAAGATAGAGGAATTCTCTAGGTCTTCTCGGGAGAAACTAGTCCAGTCGAAGAACAAAATGTTCTCCAAATTTACATCCATTCTCCAGCACGCCGTGGAAGCGGTGAGTTTTTACTTTAACCATATGTTTATTCACTGGCTTACATTTGTATAACATCTGTTATGGTTAAAAGATCAAACATCACAGCATAACGTCAGCATTATGAATATATTGCTAACTAGCGTGGGCTAGTGTTAGCGTTTTGTGTTTGTGTTGTCATTTAGGTTTTTCTCTCGTTAGCTGTAGTATACGTATGACTGTGTTTGTTTGTTCGTTTGTGATACCAATACATTCCCTTGTTGCCATTTTCTTTGTTGCACTAAGTAATTTGTGTTAAAGGTAACGTTAGCTTGACAAGCTGATCTAGTTAGCCGCTAACATTAGCATAGAGAAGCTAAGCTAACTAGCTAGGTCTCGTTTCGTACAGCGGGGTCTTATGACGAATGGTGTTGAAATGATTGAACAGCCTTGTTTGATGTTGCGCAAACGCTGTAACTATATTACCAAAAGGGCAACGGTAGTCCTCGGGTTATCTCACACAGTCCTTAAAAAGGCTTGCTGCTAACTTACACATTAGCAAGCCAGCCAGCTAAATCGGTGGGCACCAGGTCGTACTAACCTGCCTGGAGCCTGTTCGCAAACAATACACGTCTGACAAGTGACCCAAAGTGAACACTTTTGACTTTGAGCGTAGATATTAGTTGAAAAGGAAATTTCTGATATTAGCTTGTTAACTCATGTCAGTTTACTTGTTGGTGTGTATAAGGATGAGATACAAATGCTGACGTACAGTAGATTTTCCTTTGTCATTTGAACGTGAAAGTTTTGCCCTGCTATTAAACATTTTGAAAACTGCTGGGCTGTTTTTGATCACTATACACTGACTTATGGTATCTGAAAACTAGAAAATGATGCCAAAGGTTTGTAGAATTGCTGCTGGTTTTGTTTGAACTCTGAGCTGTGTTGTGTATACTGTACATGTTGCCATGATTATTAATGGTTTCTCTCTAAGCTACCAGCATAGCCATACAATATGTTTACATTTACAATTGTTCTTTTTCAGCTTGCCCCATCACTGCCCTTACAGGAGGATTTTGTCTATCACTGGAAAGCCATTACACATTATTACATTGAGACATCTGGTAAGTACAAAAGAACAAGCTAACACCTGTTTAAGAACATGCTATCCACAGTGGTAGACTGACAGTTTTACAGGTTGCTTTCAAAGTTTTTGATGTATTTTGACCCTAATGTAATGTTTGAGTTCAGTGGCAGGAAACATGAGTAGATCATACAATGTTATGGCTACAGATAGTGTTGCATTTACTGTTAATTATTCTGTCAATATTCAGAATCCTAAGAAGTTACCAGATTGTAAAAGGAAGCAAATGGCAACATTGATATCTAGCCAACAAATATATAATATTTTTTCTACAATATTACAATAGCTCAATGTCAGTAATCAGATTTTCTGCTGTAGCACCACTGGGCACAAACAGGGCAAAGGAAATGGTTATGTAGAAAATGTAATGACATATGCTGAGAATGCCACTTCAGTAACTGTCTGGACCAGAGCAGCTGCAGACTGATGGTATTTCCTTCGTTCTTATCTGTGGGATCCATGGAAGTGGAATTTATATACTCTGTTTTTGTTAGTTTGCATCTGATATGTCCTTTGTGGTTAAACCCAGTCATTTATAATTTTTAGAACTTTAAGTTGATGTCTTATCTCTGTGTATTTTGGGCTAGGAAAGTCTCCTTCACTCTAAATGGTAGCTTTGTTGTCTCTCCTAGTTAGGCCGGTTTAAAAAAATGTACTTTGCTGCTGAAGCGGGATTATCTGAGAGTTATGTAGCTGAGCTTGTTTTTGTGTAATCACTAGTTTTACAGAGTTGAATTAACATGTTGTTTGTGCTTCACTGAGTATATTTTGTGCATAATTATATTAAGCATGAGCTGTTTTCATATTCTACCTTTTAAGCGAGTTCACACTGGTTAACTTTTAATATTATTCTGACACTTGTAACTAACCTGTGCTTTAGGTTGAACTATGCATGCTTTAAATTTGCATTTGATTAAAAAGAGCATTAAAATGTGAAAGATTTGATTTCAGTTTTGATGCAACATTTGTTTAATTTGATGTGACCCACCATGGAAGACCTTTATTTATTCATTGTATCATAAACAACATTGTGGGGTAGCACTGTTGTGTTCTTTCACATATATTAGGTTAGGTTTGTGTCATATGTGCTTTGCCCTTAGCTTTGTATCTTATATACAAACATGATTTGACATGTTTCTGTCTTTTCCCCTGTTAGATGACAAAGCTCCAGTCACAGATACCAACATCCCATCCCACCTGGAACAGATGCTGGACATCCTGACCCAGGAGGAAGGAGAAAGGGAGTCTGGAGAGACGGGACCCTGCATGGAGTATCTCCTACACCATAAGATCCTGGAGACTCTCTACACCTTGGGCAAGGCAGATGTAAGACAGTCATGCTTTGGGAACTACATGCACTATACTTCCAGAATATACATAACATGATATGATACTGGATGAAATCCAGTGTCACTGTTGAGAATTAGTTGTGGACAATGAGCCTGTAGAGATTAAAGGAGTTGGACACAGCACTAAGACTACAATGAGCTGAAATACAACAGTGAATTTCAAGCCTAACAAAAGATTATCACAGTTTGGTTAGACTGTTCAGTAAATCAGCATTGTGAGGACACATCTGTTTTGGTGGACCATCCAAATAAATTCTAACAGTCTGTATAATTTCACATCAGTGTCCTCCAGGGATGAAGCAGCAGGTGCTTACCTTCTACACAAAGCTGCTAGCACACATTCGTCAGCCTCTCCTGCCACACATCAATGTCCACAGACCTGTACAGGTGAGAGGTATTGCAGTCTGGGTGTTAGTGCGTTTTTGATGGGCCTTTCACTAAATGTGCCCTGACCGCCAGGTTAGACCGCTTATTTGTAACTTACTTTTTTCCTGTGGCTGTGATGTTGCTCTGTCAGAAACTGATCCGTCTGTGTGGGGAGGTGTTGGCTGCTCCTACAGAAAATGAAGAGATTCAGTTCCTTTGTACAGTCTGTTCCAAACTGAAGCAGGATCCATACCTTGTCAACTTTTTCCTTGAGGTGGGTTGCTATCAAGAAAAAAACTAGTTGAGCTGCACATTGATAAATATTTATTTGCTTATATTACTAACTAAAGTAAGAGCCAGACAGGGTTTAAGCTCATAGCTCAGAAAGTATCTCATATTGTGCGGTGCTACTTGCAGAACAAGTCAAAACGACTTGAGACGACGAGTCCTAAAAGAGCAGAGGGGGTGAAGGAGAACGTGCTGACTCCAGACACTGGTCAGGCTCCAGGGGAGGAACAGACCGACCGCCCAGCAGAACCACAGGCTGCAGCAGCTGCCTCTACCTCTAGTCCAACCACTATCAACAACAACAGCAACAATTACAATTTGGTCACCTGCCTGCTCAACCTCACAAAGAGCCCTGTGAGTAACCCATGATTTAAGTTAAGCATTCATTCTCTATTTATTTATTTGAGCTTTAGTATTGTGAGCTATGTTCTCTTTTCTATCAATCTCTCCTCTACTCAGGATGGTAGGATAGTGGTGAAGGCATGTGAAGGCCTGATGCTGCTGGTCAGTTTACCAGAGCCTGCTGCTGCCAAGTGTTTGACTGAAAACACTGAGCTCTGCGAGCTTCTGACCGACAGACTGGTCTCATTCTATAAAGCCCTGCCACCGTCCATGGACCCCCTGGACATTGAGACAGTGGAATCAGTCAACTGGGGGTAAATTTCTCTCCATTTAATGGAACCAAAAGTGTGGCTTGTAAACACCACTTGCATACAAATCAATTGTCATCATCTGATTTATTATTTTTTTTATTTAATTTGCCCTTAAATAGCATCTTAAGTGAGATGCTGTTTTGAATTAGACATTAGAAGAGTTGCACCAAACTTTTAATATTTTGACCTTTATTCTGTCTCCCTCTTTCAGCCTGGATGTATATAACCTGAAGGAGGATGCTGGTATCTTCACAGGGAAGAGGGCTCTCATCTCTTTTCTGTCCTGGCTAGATTACTGCGATCAGCTCATCAAGGAGGCTCACAAGGTCCTTCACTAGTGCCGACTCACTGTTTTGATGTGTCACATTGTAGTCAGAATTGACAGAATAAAAGAACATCTCTCTAAAGAAGTTGTTTTTGTATTGAACCACTGTTTCATCTTCACTGTCTTCCAGTCAGCAGCTGCAGTGATGGCAAAGGCAGTGAGAGAAAGATTCTTTGTGTCTGTGATGGAGCCACAGCTCATGCAGACGTAAGTCAGACATTCAGTTGTCAGTCAGTCATCTCATGTCAAGATTTTTAGTCTTGTCAGTGTGTTTTGTTTCCTGACATCTCAGTAACACGCATGGTGTGTTTGTGGGTGCACATAGGTCCGAGGTGGGCATCCTGACCTCCACAGCCTTGCTGAACAGGATCATCAGGCAGGTGACTTCAGAGGCTCTGCTGCAGGAGATGGTTTACTTCCTGCTGGGGGAGGACAGAGAGCCAGAGACTCCAGCTACTGTGGCTCAGAATCCACTCAGACATAGACTCATCGAGCACTGTGACCACCTGTCAGACGAGGTTTTTGGAATCATTATTCAGGGTCTACCTGGTCCCACTAATGCATGTACCTTAACATTTATTTTTGGATGATCAGTTTTAGTACATCTTTGCTTGGATCATATTAATGTGCATTCAACAATAAAAATGGCATGTTCTTAATTTCTTCTTGTTCAGTATTCAGAAGTACAAATGGCCATCTGCCCTTCAAAGATTCTGAGTTGCAGTGAATCATATGATTAACCAAAAGCACATGAATTTTAATTAGAATCTGGACACATTTTCCTCACAGACAAGAGAAATGAGTCATCATTTCTTCGATGTTCAAGCAGCCACTGCCTACTTTTCTGTCAGTGGGCAAACACTTGACATGTTGCTGTAGGTTGATAGTGGGAGCTAAGCCTCATTCCTTCCTCCCTGTGCCCAGATCAGCATCATGACACTGCGGCTATTTGAGCAACTAATCCAGAAGCCCAACCAGCACATCCTCCACAGCTTGGTGCTGCGCAGCCTGGAGGAGAGAAACTACCTGGAGAACAAACCACAGGAGGAGCGGGAGCCCTTGGAAAACGGCCAGCCCCATGATGCTGTGTAAGGACCTGCCCCTGACCTTTGACCCTTCCTCCCAGAGCTGCCTGCAGTACATGCGATTCTGGGAAAGCCTTTGCACAGACACACACCAGCAGAAATAAAGTTAATGTATCAAATAGAAATGTTTTCCAGATCTCCTGCCACTTCCTCTGCATTATTTATTAATGTGTGTTTCAATTAGTGGGATTCTTTTGAGCCATGATGAAGTGGGATCATGATAATGCAAGTCAGCCATTTATTACCATAATTCAAAGTCAGTTTGGGGGAAACTGAAGCATAAGGAGTTTTGAATCAGTATATCTACAATAACACTTCAACACTTCTTTCCTGAAAGATTTCATGTAAAAACCTCTTGAATGAAATCCATCCATCTATTAAATTATACAACAGACCTGAAAGCTGCCACACAAGTGCAATGGACCATAAAGTATTTAGTCATTATAAAAGCAATGTAAGAACAGAGAAAATAGCTCACTGTATTTCAGCCAGTGGGTCTCCTTCAACCTGGTCAGTAGCAGCGATGAGAATCAGGTCATGTTCTGATGGGATGAGCATGTTTTCTTTCCACAGAGACCTTGAAGAGGATCCACTGTTTGGTGACGACCTTTCTCCGGACAGCAGGCTGCATAGGTCCGATTGGCTTGACTCCTCCCCGCCGCGGAGTCCTGACCACTCAAAGTCTGACGGGAAGACAGAAGTCCACAAGATTGTCAACAGGTGCACAGTCTACTCCTGATACAACAGAAGAGATGTTGCCCTGCCTGCCTTCTTTTTAAAGCTCTCACTGTTAAATTGTTATGTGTGCAGCTTCCTGTGTTTGGTGCCCGATGAGGCCAAGTCGTCTTACCATGTAGAAGGCACAGGCTACGACACCTACCTCAGAGATGCACACAGACAGGTAAGGCCTCACTCTGTTGGAAGGCTTCTGATACACTGGACAAATCTTCACAAGATGAAAATGCAGTGTGTCTTTTTTTAACAGAGGCTGTTTCTTAAACACTGTCACTTCTGTTTCCTCGTTATTCTTCCCAGTTCAGGGATTACTGTGGGGTCTGCCAGCAGTGGGACTGGAGGGGAAATCCAAAGCCTTTGGAGAAGTGTAATTTGGACATCCCATTCTTCGAGGGTCACTTCCTCAAGGTTCTCTTTGACAGGATGGGTCGCATCCTAGATCAGGTCAGTTTGTTCCGCCATATAGTAAACAGCAGCGGTAATACTGGCATCATTCAGAACAACTGACTGCTTTACTGTAAAAAATGTCTGTTGCACTGTTCCACTAGTGCATGAGCCTGATAAAAGCACTCTTTTGGAAATCACAAATGCAACTCTGGTGCTAATCAGATAAATGGAGCAAATGGAACAGGCAGACTGCTTGAGTTCAAATGAAACAGCCTTTTACTAGATAGATGATAACTTTTAAATGGCATGTTTCCAATGCGAGGTTTTGAGAGATTACTCCTAAACTGGCTAACCTGGCTTGACATGTACCAGATTCCAGTAAATAAATTAAGGTTGCTCCATGCAAATCAACACAGAATTTTATTTAAGCTCAATTAAGAACTGCAATTTCTCCATTTATTGATTTTCACAAAAATCCTGTTTGTTTTTAAAGAACCAAATCAGTTTGATTTTCAGTGACTCAAAATTAAAGTGCACACAAAAACAAATAACACCATCTGATTTCTGCATTGCCAGCACCAGTTGGCGGGAAACTGAAGCATAAGGAGTTTTGAATCAGTATATCTACAATAACACTTCAACACTTCTTTCCTGAAAGATTTCATGTAAAAACCTCTTGAATGAAATCCATCCATCTATTAAATTATACAACAGACCTGAAAGCTGCCACACAAGTGCAATGGACCATAAAGTATTTAGTCATTATAAAAGCAATGTAAGAACAGAGAAAATAGCTCACTGTATTTCAGCCAGTGGGTCTCCTTCAACCTGGTCAGTAGCAGCGATGAGAATCAGGTCATGTTCTGATGGGATGAGCATGTTTTCTTTCCACAGAGACCTTGAAGAGGATCCACTGTTTGGTGACGACCTTTCTCCGGACAGCAGGCTGCATAGGTCCGATTGGCTTGACTCCTCCCCGCCGCGGAGTCCTGACCACTCAAAGTCTGACGGGAAGACAGAAGTCCACAAGATTGTCAACAGGTGCACAGTCTACTCCTGATACAACAGAAGAGATGTTGCCCTGCCTGCCTTCTTTTTAAAGCTCTCACTGTTAAATTGTTATGTGTGCAGCTTCCTGTGTTTGGTGCCCGATGAGGCCAAGTCGTCTTACCATGTAGAAGGCACAGGCTACGACACCTACCTCAGAGATGCACACAGACAGGTAAGGCCTCACTCTGTTGGAAGGCTTCTGATACACTGGACAAATCTTCACAAGATGAAAATGCAGTGTGTCTTTTTTTAACAGAGGCTGTTTCTTAAACACTGTCACTTCTGTTTCCTCGTTATTCTTCCCAGTTCAGGGATTACTGTGGGGTCTGCCAGCAGTGGGACTGGAGGGGAAATCCAAAGCCTTTGGAGAAGTGTAATTTGGACATCCCATTCTTCGAGGGTCACTTCCTCAAGGTTCTCTTTGACAGGATGGGTCGCATCCTAGATCAGGTCAGTTTGTTCCGCCATATAGTAAACAGCAGCGGTAATACTGGCATCATTCAGAACAACTGACTGCTTTACTGTAAAAAATGTCTGTTGCACTGTTCCACTAGTGCATGAGCCTGATAAAAGCACTCTTTTGGAAATCACAAATGCAACTCTGGTGCTAATCAGATAAATGGAGCAAATGGAACAGGCAGACTGCTTGAGTTCAAATGAAACAGCCTTTTACTAGATAGATGATAACTTTTAAATGGCATGTTTCCAATGCGAGGTTTTGAGAGATTACTCCTAAACTGGCTAACCTGGCTTGACATGTACCAGATTCCAGTAAATAAATTAAGGTTGCTCCATGCAAATCAACACAGAATTTTATTTAAGCTCAATTAAGAACTGCAATTTCTCCATTTATTGATTTTCACAAAAATCCTGTTTGTTTTTAAAGAACCAAATCAGTTTGATTTTCAGTGACTCAAAATTAAAGTGCACACAAAAACAAATAACACCATCTGATTTCTGCATTGCCAGCACCAGTTGGCTGCTACAGGTGTTTCATTACAAATTAAAGGAGAGTCACATGCTTGAAATTGAACTATTTCTGATGATTTTGAAAAGGTGTTCATTTTTAGAGTTTAGTGTGGAATGTATCAGCTTTGGCTTTTTTTCCTCAGCTTTTTTGTGTTGTTTCAATGCAAACAAAAGAAATAAACATGAGAATACCAAAAAATGTGTGATTGCAACACTTTTCTGGGAGAAGTGGTGTGTTACCTGACAGAAACGCAGGGGCGCCAATATTTTTGGCCATGACTGTAGAACTCTCCTCACATTTCTTACTGTCCTCCAGCCCTACGAAGTCAACCTGCAGGTGACCGCAGTGCTGTCTAAGCTGTCCGTGTTACCACACCCCCACCTGCACGAGTACCTGCTGGATCCTTACATCAACCTGGCCCCTGGCTGCAGGTCTCTGTTCTCCGTCATCGTCAGAGTAAGTCCTCTGGTTGTCTGAGCCTTCACTGACAGCACACAGCCAAATCATCATGGTTGTTGCTCCAAATCTTGCTTCCCAGTGATCCACACTATTTTGTTCTGTGAATCAGGAGTTCTTTTCTTTGAAATCTGTCGCAGTGGCACACACAGTGTAAACAGCTGTTTGGAGGAGGCTGGTGGAAGCAGCTAATTTTCTTGTTTGTGATCTTGTTTGTTTATGGTGATTACAGTAATGCCTGCATTGAGTGCAGTAATGATTCCCTGGTGTTGCACTGCTGTGCAGGGACTGAAGCAGTGCTGTTCTAAGTGCTTTATGTCCCTGTCTGTGTTAGGTGGTGGGAGATCTCATGTTGAGGATTCACCGCATCCCAGACTTCACCCCCAGACTGCGGCTCGTGAGGAAGAGATTGTTAGGTTTAGAGCCAGAGGGCATCAAGTGTGTACCTCCACATGGTTCAGTGTGCTTCTCTTCTGTGCTTGCTTTTGCGGATGCAGGTTTTAATCTATTTCTCCTCTTTTAGTATCGACCACATGACACTGCTGGAGGGGGTGATCGTGCTGGAGGAGTTCTGCAAAGAGCTGGCAGCCATAGCTTTTGTTAAATACCACGCAGCGGCGGCATCCTCACCGTGATCCCTCCGGCTGTTCATCCAGCCACCTTGGCCAGGCAGACAGGTCAGAATAAAACTGGGGTGTGGTTGTTCCGGTGGCACAGGGTCAGCAAAATATCACCACTAACTGCTCATCCCTGCAAGACTGTTAAAGACCACATGGACAGGTTTCACTGCTCTCCCTTTTATGGCCTCTTGGACTCCACCAGAAAACTGTCTTTGAGCAGGTCAGAGCTCAGGCACTGCCTTGCCAGCAGAGGAGCAAGAGGACGAGAACAGAGGTGCAGATGTTCACTGGTCTCTTCTCAGCCTCTTCAGGTTCTCTCACTGCCCCTCCTCCATCTTTGCTTCTCACCAGGGTAAAGACGACAGGCCTGTAATTATTATGTTAAGGAGAAAAGGAGGTGTGTGTATTTATCTTCTGTCCCATTATCACCCATTTGTAAACATCACTGCCTTAGTGTGGAATCACACTTTTCAGTTAGATAATTGTTTCCTTTTGAAACATTTTTATCTTAACCCCAAACCTGTTGTCTGTTTGAAGACAAGATGCTATAGAGAAAAAATGCCCACTACCTTGAGTCCTTGTATGTACCTGTAGTTACAATACGTCACTCGTCTTTTAAAAGCCAAGTCTTCTTATTTATTTCTTTGCTTTAAGGTTGCCTTTTAAACTAAAGATAAAACAAATGTATAATAGTCATGACTGAACAGATGCTGTTTACTTTGTCCTCATTTTGTCTTTACGTACTTAAAGTACAAAGCTCATCTGTAATTACCATCACCCAAAGATGTCACCATCCATCATGTTTTGTTAAATGGTAAATTTTGCAAGTTATGTGAATTTGCACATAGATGTCATTGCTTTGCACTCGTTACATTAATCAGGTTTATTCGTGCTTTTGTTGGTTGGCTTTTGAGAAATGTCAAGTTGGCATTTGTGGAAAGAGGCGTCTTGTTTGTGATTCCGTGTGAGTTTTTGTTCTCCACACCCACTGTTTCCAGTAATTGGTTTGCTTTATTGATGGGAGAGGAGCAAAATTCCTGACTTTATTGAACAGTGTCCACTAACTCCAGACATACTGCATCTTTTAGCTGTGGTTCCCCAACTAAGTCTCCCTGGATGTATATAGTTACAGTTTTAAACTTCTGAGATTTTTATTTGAAGTGATCCAGTAATTCACAAGAAAAAGTAAAGATTTCAAGAAAATCTGAAAAGACAAACATCATCTTCTGATCTTGTTAATTAGCTCATAGGCCTTTGGCAGGGCCCAGACCCCCAGTTTGGAAACCACTGGCTTACAGCATCCTGAGAGCTCCGTGTTTCTCCATATGTTCTCATCACTTCTTATGAGGTTCTGTGTTTACTAACAGTATTACTTTTTCATCCTGATCTTTAATGACGAGTAAATGTATTCATGGTGCTGTGTGTTGTTGGAACTGGGTGTCTGGTTGTCTATTGCCTGGACATCTGTGGAGGGTGTTGGTAACTTCCAGTCACCTCGCGGGTCAGTGATTCATTCAGATGCTCCTTGATATGACTTCTGTTCTTATCTTGTGTTCCAAGCGTGAATGGGTCGATTGGTTGACATGTTTGATATTGAGTTAGTTTTGGTATCGTCTCTGTTCTTGTTTTTGCCCTTCGTCTTCTAGTCCCACCTCGAACCCCTCACTTGAATACCCAAGCCCCATTATGCAACTGCTTGCATGGAATCAGATTTGCACATTGTGTTTTCCTTGTTCATACTGTAAATATACACAGCGAAAAGACTTTTTTGTTTCATAAACCAAAAGTTCAGGCTGTACATTTCTATTTTAATGGGAAATGTTTTTTAAATTGTCAATCATGCATTTTTTAATCAGCACCAACGTTTCCTGTACAGTTGTATATTGCATGTCTACAATAGCAATAGAGATATGCTACCTGGTGTAAACGCATGCTTGTACATCATTTTTCATTGTCGAAGTGGAAAAAAAGGCAGTGCAGCCATCTGTGACTATTTCTTAGCTGTCAGCACTTTGTTGTTAGAAGACACTGACAGGGAGACATGATGCCTTACTTCTCACTGTGGATCTCTGAGGACTCCTAGAATCAGTGTCTAGGGAGTTTTCTGCTTCACTGCTGTTTGTTGTGATCTTATTATGCTTCTGTCGCTTGTGTTCCATTGACTTGGTTTGGTTTGTGAAGATATACAGGACTCTGTAGTCGAAAATCTGATACCAAATGATTTCTTTTCTTGTGTTGGCTTCAACCAGTCACTGTATCATGTTCGCTGCTTTCCTCCCTCTGCTGTGAAATGACTTTCTCTCTTACTTCTGAGTCATGGCCAGTTTGATTCTGTGATTGTGCAATGGATAATTGAAACATTAAGGTAAGGTGCATGCTCGCTCCTCCTGCCTCCCAGTGCTTCTTAGAGAAATCAGAAGCCATCGCTTCAAGTCTCTTGTGGACTCAGGAGCATTTATGGTTCATTTATTCCTCATCAGCCATCTTCTGTTCATCACTGCTGTTATAGAGATGTTAGGTTTCATTCAGGACAGTATAGTTTTAACCTGCTATGGCCCTATTAAAAAAGTTCTTCAGCGGGAGATGTGGTCATTCTTTGAGCAGTTCACTGTTTTTATTATAAAATGTCTGTACAACAAAAATACACAATTTCTTTCAGTGACAAGGTGAAAACCACAGACTGTTCAATAATCTCATTTAAAAATGATACTTCTGAATAACCCTCACTATAACCACCAAATAATATGGGTGAGTTATGTCTTTAACTTGTACTAGTCTTCTGCAGACAAGCCTGCAGGATGACATGACAGCATGTACAGGAACAGACCGGAGAACAGCGAGCGTGAAAATGACCTCTCTAACCAGTGAATAACTAAACAGCAAAGAGTGTGGGTGCTTGATCCTTTGTCAGATTCTCTTTGGCTTCAGACCTGCCATGCTCAGTCATCCAGCTAATTCTCTAGAAATGAGTCAAAAATCTCACTCCCCAGGCACCGCAAAGGATTGTATGTCAGGTCCGAAGTCAGGTGAGCTAGTCTGGAGTCCTAAGTAAATCCCCCATTTCCCTTCAACTTGCTATGATTTAGACATCAGCCATGGAGAAGAGGCACTATGGTGCAGAAAGAAGGCTGACTAATAATGCTTTCTCATTCTTAATGATTGCTGAGGTGCATACTGAACGTGTAGTCAGCTCAGGTATATTAACATTTTACAGGACCTGAAGACGCTCCCGCCATAAAACATCCTTATTCTTACAAAAATATTCATAGTAATTGTTATAACACTACAGCATTCAGACTTCACTGAATAACGCCAGGCGCTTCTATACAAGGAAACACGAATGCTTTTGAATGCAGTCTTATAGTGGAATTGCCAAGTCCATACAGTGTCTTATTATACATGAGATGTGACTCAGGTCTGTTAACAGCATCACATAATTAACATTCTGCAGTGCAAAGGCCGATCAGAGTGACAGGTTTACAACGGATCGCTACCGAAACAAATCAGACAACGTATCCGATATCATGAAAGCCTGTTAATCACTCTGGTTTGTACCCAGAGAAACAAGTCACACATTTCAAAATAAGTGATCAAATCTGGTCTGTGTCACTTTAAATATAATCTTTAGGTTAACTGTGTGACAGTTAAGTTTCAGAAAGGTTCGAATTCTGTGGGTGAACACAGAGAACATAGTTTTAACCATTTCAACACTCAGTGCCTGATCAGAGCTGAATGAGGAAGCCTCACATGCAAAATGATCACACCATTAGCTGTGTTAAATCTTCCCAGCTAAAGCAAAGAATACGTTTAAAGTAAATCATAAAAATCTTAAAGTTCCCGACCCAGCTACTTGATGCTGTCTGACAGGAGTCCTTCAAATAGCACAATCAAAAAATGTAGAAAAACATCCAGCGTTCTTTCTCCATCTTGTAGTGAGAACTCCCAACGGCATGACAGTATATCAACACATGATGGGATATTAAATTAATTTACATATACATGTAAATTGTTTATGCAAATCGTTTTCATGTACATACAAAATCACTACATAAAAAACTACATGCTGTTGCACAAACTAAACCAGGCTAAAAATACAAGTTACCAATTTTTTAAAAAAAAAACTATGTACATTTTCAATTTTTAAGTCAATAAAGCCCATTTACAAACCCCAAATTGTGCACCGACACAGGCTTGTGCACAAACTGCTCACACTGGAACATTCAGACAAACAAATGTCTCTTTGGCTGGTGTGAAGCTGTGGCACCTTGCAGTGCGTGTGTACATTTAATTACACATCTTCAAAAAGCACGTGCACACAAAAAAATAACACCATCTAACAGCATAGAAAATAGGTTCTGATGAAGAATGTAGTGATACTTCCTATGCATTTATAATCATATACTAAAACATACTGTATAAGGGTCAGCCACACATATGCCCTTGTTTGTGTGTATATGTACTTTAAAGTCACATTCAGAAGTGTGTTATGAAACTCTAGGAAGGCATCAATAAATAGTGATATCAGTCAGTCTCTGTCCTTGGGTCTACCATGTTATATACAGCTCCAGCTGTCAGTCACTCTTTGAGGTGTGCGCTGCGTCCAGGTTGACCACCTGGAGCTCCGTCAAGTTACTGCTGCTGCCACTCGACTGCTGCCCAATCACCATCTAGAACACAATCACAGCGATGTCAGCAGGGAGCACAGGGCCGAACAGCCAGTCACAAGTCCTCACATCACACCCTGCTACACTGCACACAGTTTATCAGGAAGTGAGATCACACACTGTAGTGTGCAATGTAGACTAACAGGACAGGTGTGTTTATAAAAGCATACACTAAACAAAGCCTACAGTTCTGCAAGATTTTTCCAGAAGCATATAACCAAGATACCAACTTATTTTAAACTAACTTGCATAAAAACATTTCCCTTATAAGACTGGATTTTTTTATAAGGTGAATAAAAACAAACTATTAATTTCCATGCTGTGTAACAGTTGTGTTTTGTGCATGTGTATTTTGCTGCAAATCACAGGTAAAACAAGATGCCAACTGAGGTAACAGGTTCCAGCCCTGTGGCCTCTGAGTGCTCTGTTAGGATGCATTAGTGAGGTCACATGACATGCTGGTTGCATAGGGAATATGAGAGTTTCACTTGTAAAATGCAGATCTTGCCGTACTGGGTGTAGCTGCACTGCTGGGATGGGGATCTGCACCGTGCCTGGAGGTGCTGTGAGGAACACCTGAGGGACAGCACCTGAGAAGAACACATGGTTTGCCGTCAGCAGGGGACTTCCAGGGTTCTCATCATTATTGGGAAATACTGTTGTTGTTGTTACACATGATTTCTGTCTTTGTGTGTTGATCGATGTCTCACCTGTGTCTTGGGCCTGAGCGTGAGACACCTGCATGGCTGAGGTGCCCTGGGAGAAGGCGTTGAGCACAGCCAGCCCCCCGTCAGCCAGCGCCGGCGTGGAGGTGTACATCACTGTGTGGGGACTTGGGTACATCATGTGACCCGCCACAGATGTTGGCACGGACGAGGTGACGATAGTTGCTGGGAGAAGAAGGAAGGGAAAACATCACAAGAGATGTGTGCACATATTGGCCAGCAGATGGCGCTTAATATCAATCTAATTCAACTACTACTTTTTCCAGTGTGTAGTAGCTCAATAACCCTTTCCTTGGGAACACAACTTTGTCCCAACAAGAGCAGAATAAAAAAATAATCTACCAATGACAGGCACAAAGTAGAACAGCAACAGACAAGAGGAGCCCATGTACACTCATCGAGATGCCACAGAGTTTCATTTTTAGATGAAGCTCGATGTCTGATGATGGGTTTATATACAGGTGAAACATGCTACTGTATGCCATCATTAGATTACATGGTTGTCTAAGAACATCTATAAATCCTCACCCAGGATGGTGTTTAGGAAACCTAAATCCAAACTAAAGGAGACCAGACAAGAGAGGCGGCCTACCTGTGGAGTTTGTCGAGGTGTGGGAGATCTCGGGGCTGCTGTCGTTGGAGGAGGACTGGGTGTTGGGGTGGACCTGGATTGCCTGGAGCTGCTGGGGAACCCCCGCTCCTACAGACACAGAGTGCATACAGCAGCTGCAGTAAGTCATCATACACCCAACACAGGCAAGAGCGGTAGTTGCGGCAGGGGTGTGTGTAGTGTAGCAGTGGGGCCGGCGTACAGTAGCACTAGTAGTATTGGCCTTACTGCTGGCAGAAGGTGTGGTCATGCAAGCAGCATTAGTAATTCTCACACTAAGTGATACAATTATAATTAGTAAAAGACAGCACATTGGTGGCAGCATGCAGAGCAGGTCACCTGTGAGGGAGACAGCAGCAGGGAAGCGGAAGACAGCCTGCTGTGCCTGCTGTGGCTGTGAGGCGGCGGCCAGAGCCTGACCGTGCTGCCCCTGGAGGGCCAGGGAGTGCTGCTGCAGCTGGCTCAGAGGAATGGTGGGGGTGCCAGGGGGGAGAGGAGTGCCTGCTGGAGGGGCACACACATACACACACACCAGCTTTCACCAAGTGTGAAAGGATAGCACAGAATGACAAAGCGAAAAAGTGCTAGTCACTCCAGCCAGAGTACATTTCTACAAACAACTTGCTGTTTGAGAAATCACTTGGCAACAGCCTTCCACCGCCCAAGACAGCAAATGTATCCTGCTTAGCAAGAGGTGCCATGTTCACACCACATTATTTTATACATTTATTGATGTTCTAATCAAAAATGTGATGTGATATAAGCCCGAAAACCAGAGTGCTGCACAACAAAGCATGCAGCTGTCTGAGTGATTTTAATGAGACTAACTGATATCAACTGTGCCCTGTGGTGTTTTCTTGTAAACAAACAGAAGTTGTTTACATTCACCATTTCACCAAAACACATTGTGTGTATCACTGGAGTTTCACAAACATGTTGGGTGCATTTTTTGTTCATCATAAAATATTCAAAGTCCATTTTTAAAATATTTTAAATGGTGCATTGTTTACAACATGTTCACGTGGACATGGTTTTGTTGGTGCATCGCAATGTTTGTTGACACTGTAGCGACACCTCCAGTCGATGAGTGGAACAGCCTGAAATCAGTGGCAGACTGTGATTTGTGCTGCCCAAATGAACCCCACCGTTCTTTTCAAACTGTGCATGATGTTGCAGCGTTCATTTGTTTTTTCTTAACAAATGGCAGAACATGACTCGAGAGTTACACCCTCACATTTGGTCATACAGACAGTTGCTGCAGCAGGGTGGGCAGGCCCTTTCAAGATGTCAGCTGAGGAGGGTTTAGTGTGGGAGGATGTGTTGTTCCACCTGGCACTGCTGCTATGTGCCAGACAGGTGGTGAAGAGGAGAGAGGGAGCAAGCTAGCAAGAAAGAGTGCAACAGAGTGAGGGAAGACGGAGGAGGTGAAAGAAGGTTGCAGAATTAAAAGGGAGAAAGGGGCAGTGACGCTGCCTGCCTTGACCCATTAGTGGGCATCGTGGCTGTCCGTTCAGTGGTGGCCGAGTGCAAATAACCAACACGCCGCTACAACTAACTGGTGACATTACCGCCAGTACTGAGAAAAGATAACACTCACAAGCACCGAACCCGTTCATCTTCACACTGCAATTCAGACTCTTGTATACAAGGTAATAATAACAACCACCTGCAGAAAAGACTGTGCCAACGTGCCTTTACAGTCTAAATAGCTGTTCCACTGAACTTTTTTTTTAACAGATGACCATTTCATTAATTCATCATGAAATTCAAATACTCCTCAGGTCTTTGGGGAGATCATGACCTCCTGGAATCCCCAGGCTGCTCCTCAGTACTTTCCAGCACATCTGCTATGAAAAGGAAGTGCAGTTATTCATTACAATTTAGAAACAGATCAGGGCCTGCTGTCTGCAGACCCAAAGTCCTCACTGAGTTGGTGCAGCAGAGATCCCATGTGGTTCAGTGTGTGTCTGTGAAGGCCTCCATAATGAAGGGTCATGTCTAGTTCAGGACCACTCTGTCACAAAGCGCCGGCTCCACACAGTATACCTCAATTATAGTTTCAGCACAAGCCACTGATCCTTCATTGAATATTCATGACTAATTATGGGCCACGTTTGTCAGCCCTTATGCCAAGTCTATTGTGTCCCTCTCACTTAATTATTCCTGTCCCCCAGTGACAATTAAAGGCAGGTCCACTTGCCAATAGACGTGGCTTCCCTCGATACTGGAGGGCTTTGTAAACCCTGAGGGAGCCGAGCGTTGGTGACTGGTTATGAAGGGCCGTTGTGTGATGTGAGCAGCTCAGAGTGAGAGGCATGACCACCCTGAAAGGATGGCTGAGGTCACGGGGCGATGCCATTCAAATTCTAATCAGCTAACAAGCTAGACAACACGCCGCCATTAACAAAACATGAAGGTCTGCAGAAGTGTCATGTTAATTCTAAAGGGTGAGGTTAAGACAAACAAACCATAAAGAAAAGAATTAGGATTTGTAAGAGAGGATAAGACCCCCCATGTTTTGCATCCCTACATACCAGGCATGAAAGTGAAGCCACTGGGCAGCTGCATGACCCCTGTGGAGCTGCCGGCCGTCTTGAGGACAGTACCGTTGGCGCTGATGTTGCTGCTCGCTGAGATGGGTGCCAGGTAGTTGGTGATGGGAAATGAAGGTCCACTGCTCACCTGCATGGTGGTGGAGGTGGTGGGTACTGTGGACTGGGCACTGCTGGGAGTGCCTGGCAGACTGGCTACCGTGAACGTCGGCTTGAGCGTTTCCTATGGGAGAAAGCAAACACTGTGAGCAGATCATGTGATGATCTTCAGTGAGCGCTGGATTCTAACAAGGAAGAAGGAGTTGATTTATATGCCAGTGGTTTAGTATTACAAATTCATGAGCTCATGGGCCAAACTCCAAAAACTATTACTCTCATAATGCAACTCGGTAGTGTTTTGTGTTAGGCTTGATAATTGCCTTCACTGTTCAACCCCCCCATCTCCAGACTGAAACAGGCTTTCTGACAAAAACTCAAAGTCTCAACCCAAATCCAAGGCAACTCTGATGACATCAGGGTTATAGTGATGAGTAATTTTAACTTGATGTGTAAAGTTGGAGTGCCCCTTCAAGATGCTATTTTTGACTACCTGGGAATAGCTACTATTCCATGTTGATGCACTCACACTTGCTCTACTCTGCTGGAAATAAAAATCCCCCACCGAATCCTGAATCTGCAAAAGCAACAACAGAAGAGTTTCACACCAGAACACCTAAAACAACACCGTTAATGGGGCTTTAAAACCTGCAGTATTTGCAGGGATCAGTGAATGGCTGACAGAAACCAGAGTGCAATTTAATAGTCTTGGGACAAATGACATAAACAAGCTAAAGAAACAGACCAGGATCCCTCTAACTGCATCCATATGTACAATACTAAAGCAGTGTCGCATTAGTTTCAATGATGTGTTCCATTTTCGACTACAAGAAGAGCAATTTGTTGCATTTAAGTTGGAGAAAAAAAAATCTCAGTTTTCAACACAATGTAGGAATCAGTGTAAGATGGTGACGTAACACTAAGTGGGAAACATTTCAAATTCTATTGAAATGCTACTCCATAATACATGATGCCTGGGAGAGAAAGACAGATGTGAGTCCTTTATGAAACATCACCTATTCATTATTTATACCTGCTTATCCTTCTATTACAGTCCAGCCACTGCTCGATCAGACTCTACCGAGGTGGAACAAAAACATCATTTCTGTCCTTGTATTATGTTGAGTTACTATGACAACTATGTGACCATGTAACACACCGCCTCAGTAAAAGGGGTAGAAAGCAGCAGGATGAGATGGTGTGACAAAAAAAAAGAAGAGAGGGAAAAGGGGGGGGGGGGAAAGACATAGCATCACAACGCACGCTCATGTGAACCTCCACTGAGCAGCAGAGCAGGATGTTTGGTGAGTGGGCTGTATGATAGGAGCAGGGTAGGCGTTAGGCTGAGAACTATAAAGCACATCTAAAACCACCATGTCTGTTTCTACGCACTTGTACAGACACTTATCACATGACACTAATAATATGTAACAGCAGAATGGCAACAAACCTGCACGTTAAGAGCAATGGAAGAGATTGAATATCTACGTGGGTTCAATGTTTTCTCAGGATTTGAATCCAGATGATTGAAAACAGAGGGCTGTGATGGATAAGAGGCAGAATGTTCCCAGGTGTCATATGAATCAAGTACATGCTTGCTAAAACACAACAAAAAATTTAAAACATGAAATGAGACAAAGTGGGGGAGGCCTTGAAGTAACAAAGGTAGCTGCATTTAAGTTCAACACAACACTATTGTTTCTGTGGCTGCAACTGCCAATTCCCTACATCTGTAAAGTCACATCCTGTCCCATTTCCAAGGCTTTTCCAGATGTGGCCAAGATATGCAGTTTTCTTTTGTCTGAATTTGGATGACGCAACCAGTCTACTATATATATATATATTTTTTAAGTATATATCTGTGTGGGCTTTGAGATTAAGACAACATATTTTACGGAACTACTTATGAGACTTGGCATTTAATAGAATATGATAAGAACTAAGGCTTTACATTTTTAACAGTTTGTGTTACAAACTGGAGGTGTGGAATCTGAAAGATGAGCACAGGGAGGGTCTAATAAAATGATGCTTTTGTTTGTATGCATGCACAGGAAATGTAGGACCCTGTCTTACTGGGGCTTGACCCATACTAAGGACTAAAAGTCAGGGTTCCTTGCCTTGTCTGCTGGCTTGACGATTCCCCAGCTTCACAGAAGTACAGAATTTAATCACCAGCGTATCCCTTTAATCACTGGGCGATACAGAAAACTACTCTATTTACCATTAACTACGCTACACACTCTGGAATTTACCCCTGTTTCCCAATAGTATTTACACTTTGGGAGCTGTTAGAGGGCAACTTCTTGTTGATAAGCTTTACTCAATTGATATCTGATGTTACAAGTTCAAAAGCACTCGTTTCTAGCTGTGGTGCAGCCTGGACACACCGGCTCCTCTGAAGGACATTGCTTTGGCGGCTGCATCCTTTGGAGGATTCAGCCTCAAACTGAGAAAAAGCAACTGGGCCTCAGATGCAAAGTGCTCATCACATTGCAGGTGAGTGAACGGTCCAGGTTTAGTGTCTGGAAACACGTCACAACAGAAAGGCCTCCTATAAGCAAGCCAGTGAGCAAGGTGTGTTTGATTTCCGAACAAGTCACATTCATTAATACAAAGGCAATGAGTAAGCAGGCTAAGCCGGCCTCTCTTAGAAAAGCACTATTTGTTTTTATATGTGACCGATTACATAGGTGAGAGGTGGACGATCCCGTATGGACAGACTCCACTGATAAGGCCTTCCAGCCACACACTACCATGCAAACACATAAATGGAGATATTGTAAGGGCTGACTGCCATATAGCACCCTGCTCATATCTTAATCTTTAAGCTAGTCCTCTAGCATGGCTCACTGGAATAATTAAAATTCTTTTTTTATTTGATGAGTTAAAAATGAGGGTGTTGCAGTTAACTTGGAGCCTTCTGGACTTGATGACATACAGATGTCTAAGCAGGTGTTGCCTTATACAAGCTGTCCTGATGCAACAACAGTATACAAAACCACAACTACACAGAGCTGCACAATAAGTTAGCTTGTGCAGCTCCGAACTAGCTGAGGGGCTCTGACAGCCCAAGGTCCTTTACCTCTTTAGTTAAACAGCAGCTGGAAAGTTGGAGGGAGTGGGCGACACAGAGCACTCACAGCTGTTCTGCCCTTTCAACCAAAAAGTAAAACGGAATAAATTCGCACAACAATCTGCATATTATTCATTTACTATGCCACTATCAGCGCTGCCATTCATCAGAGAGCGACTGCAGACAGACTGTGACGCAGCTGTCGCCACATTTTCATTCTCACCAAAGTCTCCGGTTTAGATTAAAATGAGAGTTGTTTCATTGAAGTTCAATAACAAGACAAATGGAGATTACTCACTGTACTGTGGCACAGGGGTTACAAATATTATTTTACATCAACAGCAGGTAAAAAAATATTTTTGATAGTAATGGTAGAAGCAGATAGCAGACAACAGTTGTACACGACAGAGGTAACAGCGTTTGCATCAGCCCGGTGGTGTGGCAGCATTTTAGCCAGTGCAAAAGTAGCAGAGAGCGTGTCTGTGTGAGGTTTGGGACAGTGCGACAAGGGACAGGACAGGGGCGAGGGTACAAACAGCTGAGGGCACTGACAGCTGGCGGGAAACCTGAGCACCTCTGAGGTGAAATTAACCTTTCCCACGCCAGCTGAGGCAGCAGCAGGCCACGTAAAAAAGACATCGCCATCTGAACACTCAACAGTTGTCACCACTAAACAACTCTTTTCCTGTAAATGGAGAGAGATGCTTCACCTAGTACCATTGTGTTTATTAAAAAGACACCATGGCTCACTAAAGGGACAAGGTCACTGTGTCCCAGCTTTTCCATATTCCACTGCTCCCTGGGGAAATAAATGTTTCGCTGTCAGCAAATGTATCCTGCATTGAGGACAGTGTTTGGCTTCAGTCTAACCTTTCTGCTATCTTATTTTATCTAACCTCCGTGGTAATCCAAGAGTCAAACTGACCTACTGCTTTGTTTGACCATCTCCATGTGTCTCGTGTCTATAAACAGTGCTAGCTTTTAGTTCAGCGTCAAGGCAGTGCATAGTAAACATATGCTACACTGGTGTAATGCATTCCTTCAGACCAGAAGTGAGAGCAGAGAATCACCGCTGTGATGTAGTCATTTCCTCCTGTCCATCTCCTGCACCCTCTAACACACATCAGACTGTGTCCATCAATAAAAATGGGGCCCAACTCTCACTGTCATTCAGGAAGATGCTGGACATCTGAATAGTACCTTTATGATTCACAATATTAAACCTGAAACAATGAGCTGAGAAATCAGTTATTTTTAAGCCATATACTCTGATAATTAAACTCACTTTATAAGCAAATATTCTACATTTTACTTAGTTTCATAATTATGAGAATTTCCAGCTTTTATTTTTCTTATTATCCCCTTATTTTGAGGGGATTGTTGTGGACTCTTGGTTGGACAAAAAGAGCAATTTAAAGATACCTCCGGGGGCTATATTACTGTTATATATTTCTAATAATACATTCTACATGTTGAAAGTTTGATAAGTTGGATATACTAAGTTCTGATCACATATTGTTTTCACTCCTAATTCCAGGCCTTCCAGAAGATGCGTCAGGTGCGTATCACCAAAAACATTTCCCATATATGAAGGAAAATGACTGGGTCTGTAAGCTGTGCCGACAATGGTCTTTTGACCAAAGCTTTCACAATTTTTCCACTTCATCACTTGTAAAACATTTAATAAGTTTTGTTTTTTGGCATCTGAAGAGCCTCTTATGCTGCGTTTCCACTACTGGAACCCAACGAGTGGTATACCCCGTACTTCCCTTAACCATCACCAAGCATAGCCTCCGAGGATGATGCGGACCGTTCTGCTTTGTTTTTCTTTGTTTGTTTTCTTTTTCTCTCTGTCAGTCTCTGCTTAGAGGGAGGGAGGTGCTGCTCCCCTCTCACATGCAGCCAGAGGTGTGTTTACACATGGTGCTTGTAATGCTAATGCTTAAGGACATTTAACTAATCACCGGTGACCACTCTGCACGTACACACCCCCTCACGATCTTGGTACCTGATTTTAGTACTACCTACTGAGGGGTGCTGAAATTTAGTTCCCAGAACGCACCTCCAAAGCGGGCAGGCTATACTGTAAACAAACACAGAACCCATGTTGAGGGTTACTTGACTCAACACGTTTCGACAGCTTCCTATAATGGGAAAAACCCCTTTTGTTGTTCTGTCAGTGTGCAGAACATATTCTGGACAAAGGCCTACTCTGAATTATGACCATAAATATTTGTATCGGCCTGAGATGAAATGAAGAGATTCAAGTTTCTAAACTCACAAAAGTTGACTTGAAATTTTTCACATTCCCTTTGTGTCTTCATGCCGACCTCACTAATGCTTTCCACGTATTGGGAAACATCAATAAATAAATTCTATCCAGGGGCTGACCTGGGGAAACACTCCACTTAGTAAAATGAGGCATGTAGCTAATGAAGTCACAATTTACTGTCATGTGAACAGAGGGCTGGGTTCCATGGAATAAGCAATAACTCCTCCAGACTAGATTGCACAGCCAAGCCATTACATGCTATGTAATCCATTTTATTAGAGAGGGACATTATTTTAATTCGGCAACAAATAGATCAAGTCCCTTCTATAGCCACTGGGACCATATGAGAAATCCTTATACATACAGTATTTATTAAAACAAATGTGGCACAAGTTTTATTAATATGCTAGTTTCCAATATTCCTAAGGCTTCTATATATGGTAAAAGAATAAAAGCCTCTCCTTGTACACAAGCCAACATCATACCATTTTACCATTTTAAAGGAAGAGGAAACAAGACTAATTAAAAGAGAGGGAGACCAAAGATTCCCTGTAAATGAGGGATTAATCACTCCAAACTGAAGGTGACAACTGATAGGCTAGTCCAGTGTTGGCTTGAGAGCCCATTGTGCAGTTTACTGGTGGCTGGCCCTTGTCTAATCTCCCATTTGCTGGCTCTCATCTCCCAGTCTGTCACCCTGCCAGCAACATGGAATTTGCAGCTCCATTTGGGACTGCTAAAAAAGGCAAGGCAGCCCAAGTAGAGGAGGTGCAGCCAATGGCGGTTGACCTGTCCAGTTGCTTGGTGTAAAATAAGGGGGTGGAAGAGGGGGTGGGGGGTGACATAACATTGCTTTCCTTCCCCTTAAACACAGCCAACACACTGCTCTTGCTGCAGACACTGTGAGATTCCCTATGGCACTGCCGCTGCCTTGCTTTTCATTCAGTCTGTTTGGGAGCAGTCTTATGCTGAGAGTGAATATCTGAGTAAATTAACCTCCCATTACATCAGTGATTCTGTCTCGTCACCTGCTTCAAGTCACTGTTCTGCCCTTGCAACCTTGGTTAAAACAGGAAAACTAAAGATAACTGTTAAAAAAAAGTTTTAAAAGTACAGTCCCCCAGACTCTGAATTGATCATCAAATTGGTTGAATTTCTCTTTGGAGACAAAAACCCAATTCATGCACATTTATAGACTTGCTATATGAATAATGAGGCTGTCAAATCTGCTGCCTGATGTCTATAGAGCTGAGAAACACAAGAAAAACAAACATGTCAGCTGCTGGGCAGGACAGTGGCCACAGTCTAGTCTAGTTACTTTTTTTTTTTTTTGGTCAGCGTTACTTGCAGCATTACAGCGGCAAAAGAAATATGATCTGTAGTGATGAGCAGAGCAACAAATAAACTTCACCAGGTTTACAACATCAACAGCAGTGACAGCCAGAGCAGCAGGGAAAGACAGAGCGACAAGGAGGGAAAGTGAGGGGAGGGAGGAGGGGAAAACCAGAGGAGACCGTGATACTGAGAACTCAGCGCTAAGACGGGTCCTCTGAGCAAACCCGACTTGTGGGATTTGCCATTCCCTTCCAAAAATAACCCAAAAAGCATTAAAACATCTGCACTGTAGACACGTCTGGTATTAAAAATCAGACATGAACAACCCAGAGCTCGTTTCAGGGGCGCTGCATAAGATCAGTAAGGACAAGTCTACCATCTTTTACCTTTCACCTCTAAATCAGACATTATCTTTCCCAAAATGCCTTCATACAACCCTGGAGAACAGCCTTAAACTCGTTACCTTCCAATTATTTGTTTTACGTGTTTGCTGAGAGAGCAATAGAAAAGCATGGACTCCCCAGACATAAAGTGAGTCACACACCTTAAATTTAATGTCTTATCATCTTAACACTGCTTTCTGCTCAGTTAAAGGCACTCTTCATTATGATCTTAGTTTTTAGTGCCAGATTGAGGTCTGGTAACTCAAGAATCGATTCAGCCAGGCTAGATATGCATGAGAGCCATCAGCAGATGATTACATGACAATATGACTCACTGCCTTTTCAAAGTCTTACTCCTTAACAAACACTCACTCACACAAAGCCAGTAGTTGTGGGGCGGTGCGAAGCGTGACTCTTAAACTACATGGCCCATTTTTTACCTTAATTTTTATTCAGAAACTCATTTGATATCATTTCAGCAGCAGCTGGCATGTTTTCCTACACTGAAATTCAGAAGCATGGATGAATGACAGCCCAGCTAGTGATGCATTTGTCCATTATGGTGTAGGGAGTGCTCCCTTATGAAGGGAACTGTTAATCACTTATTTGGAAAAAAAAAATCTCTTCAGCCACTCTAGACCAAAACCTGATTTTAATATTAATTACTTAAACATAAACTCCACTGTACTAGTGATTCACAGTATTAGATACTATGAAAAACTAACCTTTTAAGAAATGCACTTATTTGCTTTTTTGCCTCGACTTAAATGAGAAGATTGATTCCACTGTCTGGGTCTACAGACAGCAGCTGGATAGCTAGGCAAAAAGACTGGAAACAGCTCTGTCCAAAGGTAACAGGGCCCCACCTATAGCACCTCTACAGCTCATTAACATGATTTGAATACCCTGTATTAAACCTGAAGTGTAAAAACAACATGTTGTGGTGTTACGGGGTGGGGGGTGGGGGGGTATTTATGTGATGGAATATTTATAGGCTGGGCACAGTGACTCCATGGAGTCTTTATCATCAGCGTGATGTCAGGCATCCAGCGGAGTCTGTGAGAAGTTACCTCTCCCAGCCGCAAAACAGTCCTACAACTTCCTTCCTGGAGTCTGCACTGGTTCAAACTGGTTCGACTGTTTGCAGTCTTTATGCTAAGCCAAGCTAACAGATATTGAACGGACAGACAAGAGTGGTATAAACCCAGGCAACGTGGAGAATGTATTTCCCAAAAATGCTGAACTATTCCTTCAAGAGAAAAAGTTAATGATTAAACAACTACCAATGCTGTGGCAGGTGTTTTAATATTCCTCCACTTGTTCAGATTTTTTTAAATCCTGCAAAAGCATTATACGCTACAGAATTTCTACTGTCAGATGATTTTATGAGCAACGCATAAAGCTCCAAATCATGTCAACTTCACTTATCTGCTAAGCCTCAGTCTTTTGCTTCTCTAAAATATCCTCCAATTACCCCAACAGCCACTGCAAACTCTTAACTGTTTAGACTAGTGCAGAATGTATGTATGACATACTAGTCTCTTGATGAATAGTGTCCAGACGCTGCAAAGGTCCATACAGCAACCATGGAATAGATTTACTGCACAGAAATGATCCCTCAAAATCCAGGTCTCCATAAACCACCTGACATGTCCCAGCCATAACAGTGCTGATCCTGATGTAGATCACCAGGTTGCATTATCTAGTGGTTCCTCGTGTGAACAGTGTTCACAAGGACCCCACACTGGTATCCCACACTCACAACCGCAGCAGAGCAGAGGTCACAGTGTCACTGCCAGCCTCCTAAATATACATGACATGGGACATTAAGTATCGCACAAATGTTTCCATTCCACCCGTTCATATCTACATCCATACCTCCCCTCCATATCACTAAATGAGTGGGGGGGATCACAGGACTCCAAAGACAGCTGCAGCTTATAAGGAATGTGAGGGGCCTCGGCCAAGAGAGCAGGCAGGGAAACCATACCATATATGGCAACAGAGGCAGAATCCAATTTTTATCAATGAGCAGAGCGGGCATGAGACTGGCTTAGCCCCCATCCTCAACGGTGGATGGTACATGTTACCGTAGTTAGTGCCCTGTAAAAGCAGCACGCAGGCAAACACGCCTGGCAGTATCCGTCTTCAAGGGAGTATACTTAAGCTGTGTAAACAGTGGAGGGAATCTCTGCATGTGACTGCACAAAGGTGAGGACAGTGAAGGGTGTCTTCTAATGGATTTATTGTTTCGCTTCAACTCTCACTTGCAGCAATGTGGTAAAAAAAAAATACAGGGAGGCAAACTGCAGCTTTAGGGATGAACATAAGGTACACAACAACACAGAACGATCATGACCATAAGACAGATAAACAGCAACGTCCTCAATATAGCAGGCTGTATGTTTCTCATCCTAACACAAGCCAGACTTGCTGCGATTTATCTCTGAGTGTTACAAGGTTTTTCTGGATGAGAGCTCAGAAAGGTAACGTGTATACAGCTCCCTTTAGCAGAGCAGGGTAATACTCCACATCTGGCTCTCCCTTCAGTCTACAGCTCTTTGAAAAAGCACAAGGACTTTTTTGCTTAATTAAAAAATTACTTGGTCAGAACCAAACCACAAGCCGAAATCAGAGGCCTGAGGCAAAAGTTCACAAATCTGTTTACAACAGGACAAAGATTATTTTCTGCAGCTGCTTGTGGGTTTGATTTATTTGCTTGCTTCATGTGCTCGTCTACCCTTTCTGGAGAAATTTCCCACTATATCCATTAGTGACTCTCTATGGTGATTTATTTATTTTTGTTCACACTGCAATTCATGTTTCCATTAGAGAGCAGACAGTCAGTGAGTCACAAAGACTTTAACTCGAGTACCTCTACTTTTATCTTCCCAAAAGAGATGGAATGGTTTCTCGCTTTTTGTTCTGACTGCTTGGACAGTCAGCTAAGCTTTCTACTTCTTGATTCTCACCTTTGTGTCACCTATGCTCTCTGACTCAGACACCTGGTAGGTGAGGTCCGTTTCCTCAAAGCCTGTGGCACTCATGCGCTGGTCCATGGAGGGGTCAGAGCGTGGCGGCGAGTCCGGTGAGTTGAGACATGTCTGAATCAGAGCTTTGCCCGTTTCACTGGTGATCATGGGCTGGAGTTTGCGAGTGGCAAATGTGTAGACGTGACCTGTTTCGCTGGCCACAAGCAACAGAACCTGGGTTCCTGTCAGGGTGGAGAGTTCATAGGCCTAGGAAAAAGAAACAAGAAAATGTAAGTATTTGACAGAAAGAAGTCAAAATAGAATTCAAACATGAGAAAGGTTCAAGTTGGGGCTTGGATTACCTTCATATATCATACACAAAGTCTCAATATTAGAGGGAACATAAGGGATTCCTAAGATAAACTGCTGGGAAAAAAATACTTGAGCTAAGAAGACACTAGCATCTAAAAATACCCCTAGTGAACTCTGACGTATAGCACAAATGAAGCTAAAATAACAATCGAGACAAGGCTCCCAGAATAGAGAGAGAGCGTGATACAGCTGAGAGACTGATTGCAGCAGGGGACTGCTTGCATAGGCAGGGGCAGTAGTAGTAACCCAGTCCTGACAGAGGACAAGAGGAATCATCCTCAACACGCTGAAGTAACTGGCTATGAAACGCAAGGCCATCATCACACACTGCCTGTCCTCTCCTTCAATATACAGCATGCAGACACTCACACTGAAACTCGCCAACATGAAGGAAAAGCACAATGACATTCAAGTCAGTCCAACACCGACGACCAAATGCACAAGGAGCTGCACTCCTGAGAAAGCCTTTTTATCTAAATGAGTCATCAGTTATGTGGAGGATGCTTCTGGTGCTGTGAAGGCACAGTGCCATTACCATCACCTTGGTGAACACAGTGCAGCCTGAGCTAGTTGATAGATGAGCCACTAAGTTGGAGCATAACAATGTAAGGAGGAGGAGGAGAGGAATCACATTCAAATTAAAAGATTTTATTGAGCTGTTATAAAGCCAAGCATTCATTCCATCCTGCTCTGCTCATTATGAACCTTATCAGCCCAGTCCTCTCTATCTGGGTACATGATAGCTGAAGCACACCATATAATTGTCTTTTGTGCAACAACATGAGGAGAGAGCACAGAAACAGTGTGACACACCATTACTATAGCAGCTCGAGCTACACTTTATTTCAGTGGAGAACTTCTGGACCCTGTGGCTTGTTGTACACTTCACCACACCCACTGCTAATGCAGCCTTACAAGAGCAGGTAATAAACTACACAGCTACAGTCATCCTCTTCCACAACCATTGCCCTTGATTAGCCATGCAGGAGCTACAAAGTCTGATGTTTGGCCAACATCCAAGACAGAAAAGGACTAATTTGTCAACTAAAGTGTGCTAGGTGGCATCACCAACTAGACCTACACAATGCTTTAATAAGTCTCCTCGCTCTGCTGATTTTCTCATAAATATTAATGAGCGCAGGGTGTGTGGGGGGTCAACTCTGACTGTAATTGGTTCCTTTGCCATGCAAAAAGTCTATATATCAAATAAAGAAGGCATGAAAAACACAGACAAGAACATCTACATATGTACAGACAGGTGACAAATGAAAGGAAAAGCCAACATAAAGTGTCTCCATAAGGTGCTGAGCCACCACATGCCCCCCAGATCAGCTTCAGTGCTCCTTGGCATTGACTTTCCAAGTGTCTGGACTCTACTGGCGGATGAAAGCTGTTCTTTCAAAAGATATTCCTTCAGGTGGTGTTTTGATAATGGTGGTGGAGACATCAGTCCAAACTCTCCCAGAGGTGTTCAGCTGGGCTGAGATCTGGTGACTGTGAAGGTCACAGCACATGATTAACATCATTATTATATTCAAAGCATTCAGTGACTCCTTGCATCCTATGGACTGGGGAACTGTCATCCTGGAAGAAATCACTCATTTACTCCGGTTTTTCCTCTAATTTGTCACTTGTCTGTAATTCTACAGCACAAAAATAACAAAAAAAGCTTTGTCTATTTTTCAGGTTTTGCCTGGTTGTTGTCTGCTCTCAGCTAGAGTATCAGTCCCAATGTTAGCCTTGTGTGTACACAGTTGCAAGTTTAAATCTATTGGACTGACCTGAAGCAAGGTCATCAGTGTTGATGAAGAGGTGCAGAGTCAAAAATTGTAAGTAATGTTGAAACAATTAGCCTCAAAATCGATCAGTTGATCAACAGAACAACAATTTTGATGATCTTATAATTTTTCCAAGACAATTATAAGTCAACAATACCAAACAGTTGCTTGTTACAGCTTCTCAAATGTGAAGATTTGGTGCTTCGCTGTTTTATATCAATATTAACTGCATATCTTTGGGATTTCTCCAACACAAGTTATTAGAAAAGTCACCTTAGTCTCAACTAATAATTAGTTGCAGTCCTAGAAGCCAATAATCATGTTTTTTTTTTTTTTTGGCTAAGTAAATAAAATGTTCATTGAACGTTCCTGGAGCCCAAGGTAGCTTCCTCAGATCACTGGTTTTGACTGTTCAACATACTAATTTTAGAATAATACACATTAGAAAAACTAGAGCCAGTGAATTGGTCTGAAGACCAATCAACTACCAAAAATTGTGGCTAATTCATTTTCAGTGAGTTAACCTGTATTAATTAAGACAGTCCTTTAGTACTATATGTCATGGCAGTACAGTTTAATAATGGCAGCATTTCATCTAGGTGAGCCAGAGCACTGTAATCATGCATGTTGGCACACTTACATGACTTAGTGGGACACCTAAGGTGAATGGATTTATATTAGTTACCCCTGTGCTTTCACTGCTATGACAAATCAACACGTCTGCCATAAGAATGGGACCATTCCTTTTTCTGTACAAATAACAGAACTAAAAAAGGAACCAGCAGTATTAATTGAGTAATCCTGTGCTACAGAGGTAATGCTGTATTGTGCAAGTGTTAATGTCATCTAAGATACATATGTGGGGAGAACATAGCCGCTTCAGTAACCACATCCTTTAAAATGAAAGACTCATCCTAGAAACCAATTTGAGACCATTCTACTATGAATCTTCCCACTCCACCCACCTGTCAATTTCTGTGATGGCTGATGTGTAGGCAACATTTTCAAAAAATCTCTCATGCCCCAGTGTGTCAAATAGTGTTCATGTTGCCAAGAGCCTACATAAAAGACACCTCAGTTTCCACGACAACAGTCTAGATACATTTACAAAAAGAAAGAAACAACATTGTCCACTGTACGAGCGCTTGGAACTAACAAGACAAATGAAAACTCTTGACCTACAGTAAAACAAGGCTTACAAGTTAAAGTCGTAATGAAAAATGACTATGTCCACAGCAAAACTACTGCTGTGCCTGTGCTCAGCAGCTGACCTCGTCTCAAAAAAAAAAAAAATCTACTTTAGATGTTATGATGGCAAATGCCACATAGCAATACTTTATCATGGCAGCAATTGTGTAGCTGAGTTGTGCATTGCAGTGACATATTGCATTGGTACTAACCTTAGTAGACAGTAATGGAAGCAATTAAGACTACTATGGAGCAAGTTCTGTCTTTAATGTCAATGATGTGCCACACATCGTAATAATAATACCTGAAACCAATACAAGTCATCACTGGACGCCTGTATCACAATGTACTGTACACCGCCATAACGTATGCACAGACACTGACCAGACTCTGTCTTCTGTTTGAGTGTGTGGTCTGATCTGTAGTTTAGTCAGCTGCTGGCACCTCCAGCCTGCTGCTGCTCACCACCACATGGCTGCTGCCTGCAACCAAAGTCCCACTTTACAGTGACAGAGGGAGCAGCCTGTGCACTGAGGGCTAATGATGGGAACCACTTCCAACACTTCTCAGCCTGTAGGTCAGTGTATGAACGTGCAAGTCACTCACATAAGTTTGCAAGGGTCCATGAAGGAATGGGTCTTTTGTTTTCTAGAAATTTGTGTGTGCGTGTTTTTTTTTTTAGGGGTGTGGGGGTAGGGGGTCATAAATAGAACCGTCATTTGCTCAAGTCTATTTAAAGCCCATCGCCTGTCAAATGCTTTGAGTTCCTGACATCCGGTGGGTCAGTTTGTGCCACAATTGTTTTTGTCTAGGAAAGAAAGTGAAATCAGATTAAGCTGCTGCAGGTCAGTAGCCTCCAGATAAAATACAGTGTCTATAATTATAATTACCACAAACATTTTACCGCAGGTGTCACGTCTGTAGCCTACAAGTGATTAAAGTGCAATCAACCTCACTGTTAATTAAACGAATGCAACATGTTATACTGCAGTATCTAGGCCCAGCAACATCTATGTGACACTCCCATCCAAAAGCTGGAAGAGAGCCAAAGGTAACCACCTGACCCACCTTTTTCATTATGCCCGTCTTCCTCTTGCTAAAAGTGGTGTACCGTCTCAACTTGTTGTCAATAAACTCCATCTTTATCTTTACGCGCCCACGTGTCTTCTTTCCCGGCTTTGCCCCGGCGACCCCTCCGGGCACCATGCCGTAACCTCCGGGAGGTAGTCCCACCTCCTGCCCAGTCACCGCAGCTTCCATCTCCCCTCTCTCCCGTTTCACCCCTCTCCTGCTGTCCCCGAGTGAACCCACTGGGTCATCATCATCTCCGGAGTCCGAGTCATTATCCGAGCCGCTGCACAGAGGAGCAGTCTCTCTGTCCGGGTCGAACCGGGCTCCATGAGCCAATACCACTCCCGTGTTTAACCCCACCATGCTGCCCTGGACAGCGGTATGCAAAGGGGTCACTCCCGTCCCGTTCCCCGGTCTCGCACCCCGCGGACCCCCTGGACCATTAGCCCCAAGCATCCCGACGGCGTCTCTGTCCCCCTGCCGCCCGGCAGCACCAGCGCTCTCGCTGACCCCCGGTAAAGCTTGCCCTGCTCTGACCAAAACGGGACGGATCCCGCTGCCGGCAACCCCCGAACTGTGTCCTGTGGTACCCCTGGCTATAGCTGACCCGTTTCCAGATGGTGCCGATCCAGCCTGGCTTGGCAACATCCTATTAAGTTGACAGAGTCACTAAATACCAGCCAAAAAGCTGGAGCGCGCTGTGTCGTAAGTTACTGATAAAACGCATACACGACCGGGCTACAAAATGTAAACAAAGCAGGCTAAATGACTGTTTGGAAACGCCAGGAAATTACCGAGACAAACTTCGGAAAGTGATGCTGCTTTCAAGACCCTTCAAACCCGGCTCAGTTTAGCTCACCCTCCTCCTCTATTTCCAAAACTCTGAACACTTTCTCAAAAAGGAAAACGCGCAGAGCGCCCTCGATGTTGCTCCGCCATGTCGCGTAGTCCGCATTGTAAACCGAAAATAACGCCGCTGTAGGCCCGTCGATATTTATATGCTCATCGCACCTCATCAATACCACACCGTTTATCTCTTTATGGATCAGAAACGCATATAAACATCTCTTTTTAAAACAGCGTTTGCTACATCGGAGTAATATTACAACCGAGGAACTACTTCCCTCCTTATAAAGAGATACAATGTTTCCTTATTTGGTGCTGTCTCTCCTTATTTGGTGAGTCATAGCGTCGCCTGTTGATTGGCGGAGGATTATCTGAGTAGCACTGCCATTGGTCAATAAAGCACACTTATTAGAATAAATACCAAAATGGTTGCGCTACCGACAACGTCACCTTGAACAAGCAGAGGCACCAAAATAACAAAACATTCAAGTTTTTATTGCCCACGGGCTGCACTATGTCATACCACAAACCATGTCTTCCCAAACTCTGTATTCTAAAATGCATCGTTTCACTGTTGGCTGAAGGAAAAAAAAATAGTGTTTGAGTGCAGTTTTGCACAGTGCTGTATATTACGGTCATACATAGTAGAATATACTCAGATTTACAGGAGGCCTTTTACACAGCAGATAGTACTCTATACTGATCATAGCAGGAAAAGCACAGGTGCTACTAATAACATCAAACATAGTTCAAGTGTCCCAGTATGTAATGACAGTGAGCCAATGTGAACCAGAACTCTAAAATTAAATGAAGCAGCTAAAAGAAGTCCAGCCATTATTTATTTTATTACTTAAATCTGTACCTTTCCTGCTTGAATATGTGAAAAAAGGCCTATTACAGGAAAAGTATGTAAAAATATACTTTGGTGTACTTGTGTCTAGCAACTTATCTGACCATACATAATGATGTAAACCCCACCCACCTGGTTTTCCAGGCATGTTAAAACAAATGTCATGTATAATGGTATCTCATCCAAGATTTGTCGGCAATGACGCTACAGCATATTTTTTATTGAAATGTGTGTGGGGTTTTTTCCCTTGGAAGAGCTCAGTGAAGCGTCAATGCAATTTAAAAAAAAAGTCATGATATTCCTAGTATAAAATGAAGTCCCATTAAGACCTCAACTCAGTTTATCATTAAAATATTTGACTAAATGACAAAATACATCCAACACAGCAAACACCTGAAAAGCTGTAGTTGCTTCATTAAGTGTGTAGGTTTTGAGGATATGCTTACAGCAGCTGGTTTCCTGTGGTTCTGTGTGCAGGTTTTAAGTTGAGCCTCTTTATCCATGGCTGCAAATTGGCAGCAGACCCTCCAGCTCCAACATAGGCTACAATATAAAAGTTGTCTGTCAAATTCTAGTTGACTGCTGCTTCAGCACCTATGATGAACTGAAGTTCCCTGTGGACACCAAAAAAGTCACAATTTAAAAAAAAAGACATTTATCAAATTAAAGAAGAAAAATGTCATTAATCTAAGATGACATTGTCTCATATCGTCAACTTCCTTTGCAGCTATATAAGGTTATGTGACCTTATTCAACTCTAAACAATTATATAAACACAGAAGAATATTTGGCAAGCTTTTAGGGTCGTGTTTAAAAAGACCTACAGGAGATAAACACCACCCTCTAGTGGTAAGTAAGAGAACTTGTTTTGATTAACTAAATGAGTGGGACTGTACAGGACCTTAAAAGTGTTTTTACATATTACAGCCCATTAACTAAACACTGCATATATGATTAATTACTCCTTGCAATCCTGTTCAAAGGCATAGTACAGGTTCTAAGATTGATTTTGTATTCACAGGAAACTTATTTACTCCAAGCATAAAAATCAACTTGCAGAAACTTGCTTTAGGTAGGTGACCCACTAGTGTGAACATTTCATCACCTCTGTTATTTTTACCAAACATTATATTGTGTGGTTATGCAGCTGCAAGCAGAAGCCACCATGTAAACTCTTCAGCTGGCTTACAAGTGGCAATATTTTCTAAAATAAAGGAAGTTAAACTCCCATTATCCTTTTACATCATTTTACTTTGAATACACAACATGGGTGCAATATGCTTAAGCTGCTGAATACCTCATTTGGAATTTTCCTGTATTAAACTTATTAAACATTAAACTGATATTTTTGGGACTGCCATCAATGTGGTTCTTGAAGCTGCACTGCCATTTACAATATTACTCAACACACTGGGTACAAACACTGTGAACCTTTATTGACAGCAGCACGTATAGTTTCGTATAAATCAGATTACTGTGAATATTTTGCTGAAGCAGATTAAAAAAAAAAACTAAACTAAACAAAAAGGTCTAGGTGTGACTGTCAAGCATTCATAAAAACCAAATACACTAAAAACAATGTATAAAAACAAGTTCATAAACAAAGGCCATTGCATTTGATTAGATAATGTAAAAAAAGAGAGAAACAAGAATAATCCTTCATTTACCAGGCACTTAAATGAGAACTGGTGACCAGCAGTCACTCTTGATCGCCTTTGTACGTCAGCTGGTTACCAGACTGAATACACACTGAGATGGACCATGAGAATGAATACATCAGAAGTACCTTTCTATTATAAACATAGTTTAAAAAAAAAAAAGACAGGACCTTCATCATAAATAAGCAGGCACCTGCATGTCCTTCTACACAACATGATAGAGATAAAGAGGGATATTCTTTTAAGTGAAGTTAGTGCATGGCTTCTACATTATGTACACATTGCATGGTGTGATGGTCCACGTTGGAGTGTGAAACAACTGGACCAGGAAGGAAACTGTGTTTGGACCTCTAAAGACATTATGTTACAGGTGAAAGGGCACAGTGACAGGCTGCGTCCCTGCAACTCAGACAACATCATGATGTTAATATGGTATAATGGGTAAGAATACCCACAGACCATAAACATTAAGCACCTCCAAGTTAATACAAGAACAGAACACACTCATAAAAACGTACAAAGCCCACACTGGCACAGTTTCATCTATTCAACATATTCCCTGGCTATAAGCATGATCTTTTTTCTTGTTGTTGTTCCAGAAGAGTTATCATGACAGGGATTACCTTTTTCCACAAGTTTTCTCATGCTGAAAATCACAAGTGTAACAGACGAACCTTCATGCAAACCACATTCCATTTCTTTTTTGAACCATACACAAAACGTTTCTGCAGCACACACACATACACAGAGTGAAGAATGGTGGTGTATTTCGTGTGAACAGAGTAGATAAGTCTCTCCTCCAGGATTAGGGTGGCAGACTCAGGGTGTGGCTGAATGGATTTTAAGATGAAATGATCTCACTTGACACACTCCTCAGTGGTTGATAGAATATTTAAGAAGCATCAATGCTCCACTGAAGTAACTTTCCCTTTAACATTGTTTCTACATTTATGAGAAAACACTGAGGATTTAACAGAGCAGTAAAACAAAATTTCCCTCTGTAACTTCAGAGCCAGTGAAAACACTGCATCCAACATCACCACAAAGCCGGAGTTGTAAGTGAGTGTAAGTGTGGAGGGGTAGAGGCACAGAAGTTGCGAGGCTCCATGAAACAAAGCGTCTCTGGGATAGAGTTGCTGCAGACAGGCAGGCACTGCCGACAGGGGCTGGAAGGGAGGGTCACCCATGCTGTTGTTAAGGCAAGCATAAACTCCTGGTCAAGAGAAGCCATTCACACAACTGTAATTGCGTTTCCACTGATGTAGCAAAGAGGTTTTATCCACACACCCTTTTTTTGAAATGCATATTTAAAAAAGTGTTTTCTCCTTAACTGTCTTCCCTGAAATGTGAGAGACTAATAATCCAACATTCCTGTCTTTATTTTGGAGGAACAGGGGTGGCAAACGTTCCCTACTGATGTGAGGTTATGATTGTCTCAGACTTTGCTGTCAGAGGGCAGCTCTCCGAGGGTGTGGACAATATCGGTGAAGGAGGGGCGCTCTTTGAGGCCTAGTGCCCAGCAGCGGACCATGAGCTTGTAGATTTTGGAGGGACATCCGTCTGGAACAGGCAGCTTCAGCTTCCCTGTCTGCAGAGCTAGAGGGGCGGAGGAACAGCACAGAGGAGGAGGTTAAATCTCATCAGAAACTGAGTGAGAAATTCCATCTTCTGAGATCAAAACATTTTTATTGTCTTCCCCAGAGAACTGATTACATGCCACCTCTCTAATTTACATTTACCTGATGCTTACAACACATTTAATGACAAACAGTGACTGCTCTTCTCTTGTTTTTGAACCTGGACTAAAAATAAACTGCATACTGACCTTCCAGCACCTCATCATCACTGAGCTTGATATATGGCATTTCCCCATGACTGAACACTTCCCACATCAACACTCCAAAGGCCCACACATCAGACTTGGTGGAGAAGTCATCCTCAAACACAGACTCTGCTGGGAGCCAGCGCAGTGGGATCCATGCCTGTCTGTAGTGGTAGTATACACTACACACACACACACACACACACACAATGACATGGAGATGGAAACAATTAATATTAGCCCAATGAAAAGCACCAAGATGTCTCAATCTGTTTGTTTGCTTTCCTGATTCCATTGGTTGACTGATCATTTAAATGTATGATTATTAAATGCAATGTCTTTTCTGACAGACCTGTTGTAGACGTCCTTGCTGAGGCCGAGTGATGACACTTTCACACGCCTCTGACTGTTGATCAAACAGTTTCTGGCGGCTAGGTCTTTGTGAACGAAGCGGTGATTGGACAGATACTCCATCCCATGAGCCACCTGGGCGCAGATGGAAACCTGATGGGAAAGAGAAAAATACAGAACAAAGTGCTGTCAAGATAAATGACTCTGAGGATACATTTACAATGGCAGCAGAAAATAAGTTCTTTTTGGATGGAAAAGTTAAAGGAATAGTCCAGCATTTTGGGAAAAAAAAGTTTAACTTAACTGTAGTAAAAACAACTTCTCATTTGGTGCAGACTCCACAAAGAAGATCAGATGTGTTAATTAATGAGGTTTGGAGGGACGGGTAGATGGATTTAGGACCTTTGGACAGAGCCAGGCTAGCTCCTGGCTTCATATTTTGCATACAGACATGAGTGGTACTGATCTTCTCAATTAACTTTTGGCAAGAAAGGAAATAAGTGTATTCTCCAAAAATCTAAATTTTGCTTTAAGGGGACGTTATCTCAAGTAATGAAAAGAGCAGAATTTGCACAAAAACATTTACATTTTTTAGATGCTTAAGCTGGCATACATTACTGCCTTTTATTATTTGCAAGATAGTGTGCAGGATGCTGTGAGTATCGTGGCACATTCAACACTTACTTTGGTCTTGGTGCTGATTGGCTGAGATTTGCCCTTGTCATCTTTGTTTATGGAAATTCTCAGGAACTGCTTTAAGTCTCCCTGGAAAAGATACAACGTAAAATGGATGGCATTATATCAGGTAACATGTATATATACATATATATGGACATATACATATTTCTTCAGTCTTTTTTTGTGTATGTGCTTCTGCTTCAGTGTGATTACCAGGTCACAGTACTCTAGGATCATGTAGTGCGGCTCCACCTCCCTACAGAGGCCTAAAAGGCACGCAACGTTGGGGTGGCTGAGCTTAGCAAACATTTCAGCTTCCCGGCGGAAGTCAAGCTGGAGCTGCTCATCTCTGGTCTGCAGGGTCTTCACCAGCACCACCGTCTCCTCCTGGTTCTCCTCGATACCCTTAGCTTTGGACAGCAGCACCTCACCAAACTCCCCTTTACCTGAGTAAATATTCACACACCACAAAAGCAAACGTCAGAGCAGATGCTCAAAACTCAATACCACACATTGTCATAATCTGAACATGCTAAGTACTGTAGCTTTAAGATCGGGTCACTTTCTATAAAGTCAGAGCACAAGAACATTCATTCTATAATACAGTTAATGCATTCAGAAGAGACTGGTAGGAAATAGTCTACCTAAAGTGGTGATGGTTTGTAGGTTTGCTCGAGGAAAGTGGATCTTATCGTTGTTGACATGGCTGTGGTGCTTCTCGCTTGTTGCCATGCTACCCATGTTAGTGAGTGCCACCTCTTCCTGGATCTCAGTGGTGGTGTGGCCGTTTTGTTGAACAGCTCCTCCTGATAAACACAACACATGCCACATGGTCAAAGGTCATACACATAGTGCAAGTCTCAAAGGGTATTAGAGGGCGGTGTGACAGGTATCAAACAGAGTACAACAGATTCTCCTGTTATTAGATGTTCCAAGAACTGTTGGACTGTTAGAATTTTTTCTAGCTGAGTTTTCTGAATTTATTTATGAATATACTTAATCCTGTTCAGAGTTGGAGGTTACCTGTGGAACTGGGACACAATGTCTCATGAAATGCATGATAAAATGCAATCCCCATAATAACCACAAGATGGCAGCAAACGGCTCAACAATACTTTGAGTACCATTACTAAACTCAGGTACTATCAACCACTCGCATAATGATTGTACAACTGCCCAAACACAAATTCATTTAACGGTCTCATACCATTAAGACACTCCATTTCTGGCTCCTCCCCGTCCTGGCCCTTCTGCAGTCTTTTGGCGTTGCGTCTCTTTTTGCAGTAGAACATGAGCCCCAGGACAACAATGATGTAGGCCACTGCCGCTCCCACTGACAGACCGATGGTTTGGATCATCTTATAAGGAGCCTTGTCTTCATCTTCTTCATAGGAAGGCACTGGTTTTTCTGTTGGACAGAGGCAGCATGATGGTTAACTAAAAGAGTGAAAAGGCAATGCAAACATGCAAATGACTGAATCAGATGCAGTTTAAACTTGATTTATGGTTCTGCATTTAATGTAAGTAGAACTCACACTGTAGGCTACATAGGTGGCCTACACTGTTGTGAGAATTTATACTTGTGTGCTGCTGTGTCACCCTGCAATTCTATATATAAAATTATATATAAGAAAAAGTGGAGGTGGTGTGTCTATACCGCTGCGTTGTGTTTTTTCAACACTTCCTAACAGTGGTGACTGAAACCGGGTGGGTCATGTTGGAGTTAAAACACACATTGAAGAGCAGTTACTTTTACTGAAATTACTGCAACACAGATAAGAGAGAATATGTCAGAGAGATGGTCTGTATGATCACTGAACCAAATGAGGCAGAACAAGGGGGATTTTCCATGCTTGTCCGGCCACTGAGAGACGTGAACGAGGAAATGCGATGCATTCAATCAGTCGTTGCTGTCTGCGTCGCCGCGACATTTACATTTCTGGGGAGGTGTACATCAGGCTACAGCGTGGTTATGCCATAGATTTAATGCAGGACCATAAATCAAGCTTTACAGTGTAAAAGATCACTACAGCTTTGATTTTGAATTTAGTTTAGTTTAATTCACACAACAACTGGGAGAAAGCTGTCTTGCAAATATTGTGCCCTACAAAAGTACAAGGCAAGCCAATATCTGTTTTATAGATTAAAGATAACTGCATGTAACGTTAACACAGTTAAGCCCATAATATTGTTGAAAAACATGGCTGCTACACTCATGAAGTCACAGTTACCTCTCTGGTTCTGTCATTTAAACTGTCTCCTCATTTAAACCTATCCATAATACCCTCCTGCTACTTTGGGAGTAAAGTGTTGACTGTAATTTTGAGCTTCAGTTAGCAACACAAGGAGCGACAGAGTGTGAAGCATTATTAGATCTAATGTCTGCCCAATCCCATCACCTCTGTGACAGCTGTGGCGTCAGAGATGCGGCCGTGGTTATTAACCTGTTGAGCTGAATGACAGGCAGAGGGTGACAGTTTAATTCATGTTTACACTTGTGACTGTGGCTTACGCCCCATGTGTGCACCTTTGTTGCTGATAAAGGAAGCCTGTGTAACGTTTGGACGTGCGTGTACTAAACTCACCCACGACATACAGCTGAGCCACACGGTCTTTGATGCTGCAGCTGTTTCCGGCCACACATGTGTATCTTCCTGTGTCTTCTGTAGTGACATCTGTAATCACCAGGGAGCCATTGGGCATTATCTGGAACCTGGAAGAAGGCACAGGGAGATGAAGCTGGAGGACTGGATGGCCCGAACACCCAGCAAGCAAGGTGGACAGTGGAGATTAACAATTCTAAAACACACATGTTGATGCATTAGCTTGTCATAAATCACTTATTTCAGCCACCTGGTTGTTTTGATCATTAGCATCTTCACTACAAACAGCCAAACAGCCATACGTAAAGGAGAGGACAAAGTCCCACTGAGATCCCACTGTTCCAAGTCGAATTCAGCAGTGTCAGTGGTGGTGTTGGAGAGCTCAGAGTAATGAGACAATATTAACAGAAAAACTGTCAACAGAGCAGCACTGCACAGTGACTGAACTAAAGAGGGAACAGTCTGAAGTTAGAGACTGAACAACAGCAATAGAACAGACATGGGAGGAGGAGCGTGACAGGCTCAGAGGCCTGCACAATACGAGGACAATCTGCTAAGTGTGATAACATTGTTATTCCTGCAATAAATATTGAAATGTGCATATTTGCTCTACAGTTTCTATGTCTTTCTCTATTAATAGGTGCACTTACATATAACAGTATATACTGCTAACTTACATGTGACCTGTTTCCACCAAGCTAAAGAGTCTGCTCGGCATGTTTTACACAATACCTCAAAACAGACATACATATGCGAAGCCAACCTCTTGTATAAGTAGAAATTAGTGCTTGAAAACACTTTCAATAAAGAACAAATCTCAACTTTATGTGGGTAGTTTTCCAGTAAGGTGCCTTCTCTTCCTTGTTCTGGTGCGCCAAGAGGCAATTTGCTCAATACTGCCACTGGTTAGCAGACAAGACCCACTTCAACTGGTCAAGTGACACTAAGAACCCGACCACCAGCGACAGTGTACATAAAGGTGATGTTACACTGCCAAGGGCATGAAGACTGTGAGGCAGCTGTTGACAGGTTTGACAGGTCTGGACCAGTCATGAAGTTCATCACAATTGACAGTAAGTATAAGTGGTTTAATGAATGTGAACGACAGTTCTTGGGAATCACTGTAATGTGCCACTTAAGAACCGATCTGTTTTGTACAAGATGTTCTTGCATAGCACCCATTGTGTTCCAGTGTGTAATGCTATATTAATACAAGCTAAACTGTGATCCTGATCCTTGATGGCTGAGCTGCACCCAAGCGTCTTTGTTTTTTTGTTTTGTTTTTTTTTTACCTCGGGTTCTTACTGATGTCCAGCGTCTTGTCTTTGGCCATCCAGTGGATATGAGGCTCAGGGTCGCCGGTGGCCTGACAGTGCAGGATGGCTGTATGACCCTGGTACACTGTTGTATTCTCTGGCTCCACTTTAAAGCGAATGTACACTGTATGCGCACAAAAATACATACACATACGGACACACAAAGAGGCTAATTAACACAACACTTAGGCCATAAAATCTTTTACAGATTGTGGTGACGGCTGTTAACATCATCTTAGTTATACACTACAGCCCAAATGCACTTCATTACTGGGTTATAAAACGCCACCAAGTACACAATAAATGTTGCTGTGTTTGCCACCTGATGAGAACAACCAATGACTGTATCCTCATAAAACTACCCTCAGATGTACAGAGACCACAAGTACTTCAGAACCAGGCCTGGTGGCTAACATGGTAGCATGACCCTTTGTTTCATATTTCCCTGCTTCCATGATGATGAGTGATTGCATTACCAGCCACAATAAGGGTCACCAGGGCTCTGATTTCTCCCTGGAGGCTGTTGGAGGCAATGCAGGTGTAGTTGCCAGCATCACTGCGGGTGACTTTGGTGAAGTGGAGCTGCCCGTTTTTCTGCTCCACATGAGGTGGCAGCTCTCGTCCGTCTGTAGGGGGAGACAGAAAGACACACAGGGACAAGAGGCGTTACACTGGCTGGGTCCGGCGGTGCATGTGGAAATCAAGTGGTTAAATCAACTCCATGGTGGCGCAGTGGTTAGCACCATCGCCTCACAGCAAGGCGGCTTCGGGTTCGGGCCCCACCCGGGACCTTTCTGTGTGGGGTTTGCATGTTCTCCCCGTGCTTGCGTGGGTTCTCTCCGGGTACTCCGGCTTCCTCCCGCAGTCCAAAGACATGCAGCTTAGGTTGACTGGTGTCTCTAAATTGCCCATAGGAGTGTGTGTGTGTGTGTGTGTGCGTGTGTGGTTGTTCGTCTATGTGTTAGCCCTGCGATGGATTGGCGGCCTGTCCAGGGTGTACCCTGCCTTCGCCCGATTGCCGGCCAGGATTGGCTCCGCCCCCCCGTGACCCCGTTCAGGGATTAAGCGGTAGAAGATGAATGAATGAATGAAAATCAACTCCATCATGGCTAAAACAGATGAAGGGGGAAATGATCTATGATATATCACAGTGGTCGTCATTAGCATTAAAGGAATGACGGGTGCAGCTGTATTTCTGTTGCAATGTTTCTTTAGGGAATTGTCCTTTATCTGATTTAAGCTACTGAGTGCTAAAGTTAAACTGGTGGTATGCACACCTGCTATGGTCCAGCGGATGGTGGGGCTCTCTCTGCCTTTAGCAGAGCACTGGATGGTGATCTCGTTATCCAGCTCAAGGCACTGAGAAGGCTGGGGTGTCGGGGTGAACTTCAACTTCTTGAAACAGCACACAATGTACACGTGGGAAACTCTGTTGGGGGGGGGGGGGGGACACCCAGATTTTCTGGCTCTTTTGTGTGCCTCACACTGCAGATGAATTGCCACTAAGCTGATAAAAATCATGCTCCGACACATTTGGGGAAATGTAGCTACAGACACGTGTGCACACTGATCTGATGATAAAAAGTGATGTCTATCAGAGGCTGGAATCATATAAACAGAGAATGGCCAGACAAAACAGTGACATGTCAGGCTATCTATCAAATTAATCCTATAGCAGCAGGTAGGAATTTATCATGGAGACCATGTGTTCAAGGCGAGGCTGGAATAAAGCTGCTGTGCGCGAGTCATATTTTACACCTCTGTGGGGTTTCTGCAGGGTACTGTACCTACAGACAAAACATGGACACACTATTGCTACTTTAGGAAAAACTACCACGTTTTATTTTTTCCTCACAGTGCTTTATTACTCCCTATACCCTGAATATGATTTGTTGTTACACATTACCTTTCAGTCAGTCAGGGAAATCACTTAAAGTGTATAATCTGCTGTATAACTGAGTGATCCTCCACAGCTTACCAAGCACAGTAACTCTAGCTTGCGCAGACAGTCGGCCGCCTTCAGTCTTAGTTTCACAGCCATACATGTGTCCATCATGCACCTCCACATTGTTGATCCTGAGGGTGCCGTTAGAGAACAGCTTATAGCGAGAGTCCTAGAAAAAAAAGTTTTTTTTAATTGAAACTCACAAAAAACAAGGCTACTATTACAGTTTTTATCAGCATGCAAGAAATCAGAACTTTGTGTGTGTGTAATATGAGATAACTCACCTTGGGTGTGATCAGGATGTTATTGCGGAGCCAAGTGACCTCAGGTTCAGGGTTGGCCTGAGCATAGCAGTGAAGGTAACCTGGTTTACCCTCCTCAAAGTGACTGTCCACAGGCCGTGCCACCCACACAGGGGCAGCTGTGGAGATGAACACACAGGAAATGCATTTTACCAGTACAGACATACTCACATATATGGTAAAATTATATCGTATACTGCTCTTAAACCAGATGACATGGCCTCAGTGGGACACGCACGGTGTTAATGAGTTTGACCTATTGGCCAGTCTAAACAAAGCCACCATAAATACTAGTTTGTAATGCAGGCTTTCTGTTAAAAAGGACACTTCATGAAACATTACAACAGTTTTCACAACAGTAGTACCTTCTATGACAAGTAAACCAAACTTAATGTTTAAAAAGTTTCCTCTTTAAAATAGACTATTTAGACTCACTGGCCACAGTGAAGGTGACCTCCTGTGTCCTGCGTCCAGCCTTGTTTTGGGCCACGCAGGTGTAGATGCCTGAATCTCCCTCCTCTGTGGGACTGAAGACCAGATACAGGCCATTCTGGTACACTCTACCCTCGGTGGGAACCCGCTGGCCTCCTCTCTCCCACCACACCTTGGGCTCAGGTCTGCCGTGTGGGGGGTGACAAGGTACCCGCTGCAGGGTGTCCGCTGTGAAAACCTTCGACATCTTGGGCAACATTTCATCTATCTCTGTAGTGGAGAGCAGAGAATGAGCAACATTTCTGTGTGAGTTACCAATATCAAGGCTGAAACTGATTTCCATTTGCACAAGGTCCCAGGTAATCATCAACCTGTCTTCAAACCTAGTGAAGCATTACCAATGCTGAATTTCATGAGCTGCCCCCAAGATCACATCATTCCAACACACAGTTCTGTTAACAGATTTTCTGTCTTGTTAGCAAAGGTCCTTTGATTCGTAGCACAGGCCACAGTAATCAGAGAACAAAGTAGGTGGACTGAGGATACACTGTAGCTTGTTCTTGGTGTGTGAATTAACTCAGGCTTGTGTGAGGTGGGTCTTATCAAAACTGGCAGCCACTGCAAAGAAAGTGGAATGTGATCTGTGGTCCAAAGACTCAAGACCTCTCATTACTATGTGATTTAATGTTGTGTGTGTCCCAAATGGAAGTCATTAATACTTTATTGGTCAACATCGCTCTGAAAGCTGGTAAGTGGCTACGGCCTTCTACGAGCCTAAGTTCTAAATCAATTAAGGAAAGCAAACACACACTTCTCAGCAGATGAAAAAGAAGTCATGCTGGAAGAGGAGAAGTGCACGGAAATGAATGAGGTGGAGCTATGATGAAGTGACTGTTTAAACTTGCCCCTAAATACTGAATTCTACTGTGACACAATCCCCTATAATGCCTGCAGGGATTACCATCAGATTAAATGAATTAAGATATTTAAATGGAACCATGGCTCACTGGATTAAAAGTGCAGATACAGTTGTACGTCATTAATCCAACACCCCTGAGGAAAAAGAAGCTATTTGAGAGGCACAATGTTTTTGGGACATTTAAACACACAGAAATTCCAACCTACACTTATTCAAACATTTGACTTGCATGCACTTGCATTTCAGAATGCTGGCTGATTAGCATGATGAAAAGATACCATGGCTTGTTCTTCATTTAAGTTCCAATGACCATTTAAAATGTTATCTTAAGGTGTTCTTTTTGGATTCATGGTTAAAGAGAAGAAGAGCAGGAGCTGTTATGTGCAACATTAAAATAGCTAGGATGCATCTTGACTTGTATATATAATCCGGATGTTTTCTGTTCATTTGGAATTTATTGTTTCATTGTTGGATGGAAATCACGGGGGCAGGTCTAACGACAGTTTCACAATTACCCATTTGAGTCATATTGGTGTATCAACTTATACTTTTGCTGCTTGTTCAGCCAGGTGCTATTACACTTTGGAGGAAGCTTGTTGAGCTAAGCAAGCTTGGCAAACAGCTGGACTGCTGGAGGAAATAATATGAAGGGGAAGCCGGAAAGTGCTCCAATACACTGTGTGTAGTGGATACAGCTGGGCCGGATGTCAATAAGGGGATGTGATTATCGTAGGAGA
>NW_018127883.1:6496106-6527094 GCF_001952655.1 Monopterus albus | reverse complement strand
AATCTCTGTGTGTGTGTGTGTGTGTGTGTGTGTGTGTGTGTGTGTGTGTGTGCGCCTTTGTATTTCTTACATTATGGGGGCTGAAACCTGTTAACACACATTGTGGGGACTCGGACTGAATTTTAGGCTGGTAACATGGTTTAAGGTTAAGTACTGGGGTCAGAGTTAGGTGTTAGGCAAGTAGTGGTTATGGTTAAGGTTAGGATAGGAAATGAATGTAAGTCAATGCAAAGCCCCCACAAGGACTGAAAACAAATCGTGTATGCCTGTGTACCAGCTATGAGGAGCGAGGCTTCCAGTGTGACACGGGACCCGCTGAGGCCACGGCCGACACACTTGTAGGTGCCTGTGTTCCTGGGCTTGACCTGGGTGATTAGCAGGGTGCCGTTGGAGAACAGAAACACTCTGTGGAAAAGAAAACAAATCAGTTTACTAATCTGTATATTCAATTCTGTCAAAACCACTGATCCGCAAACCAAGTGTCACATACTGTATTTGTACACAACGGGAAATGTCAAAGAAATGTTTTCTGGACAAGTACAACTACTCCTACTAGATCCAACTCATATGGCAAATAATTCTTAGCACTTATTTCAGCCTGCCAGGAGCACCAGATGGAGATGTTCTGCCAAAGATTTTAGGCAATTTAACATAGGCCTACTTTTTGTGCTTGACATGTTAATTGATACTGTCTAAATTGCCCTGATTCACTAAACCAACCCAATCTGCTGGTGCAAATAGGTTAAAGTAAATGCTAAGAATTTGTCTAGAGAACACAAAGAAACCTGCCCTACATAGCGAGTTAATTTAAAAAAGTCCTGTGCCTTAGGAGGCCCTCCCTCAGGCTGGCCTCTGACAGCTTGAGGGGGGTAGGAGTACCAGTGATGGACAGGATGAGAAGTAATTAAAAGCTGACCTTAAGCCAGCTCCAGGGTTGACTGATAGGGAGCTGCACATCCCACACAGCACAGGAATCAGCTCCACAAAACGGACACATCAACAGTTCATCATTAGAGAGTTCAAGAGTAAAGTTAATATGTAAAACAAAGGAAAAAGTGAAAGCACTGCTGGATGCATTTAAGATGCTGCATAACTCTTGAGAAGAATTTTCCAAAAGCAGGATTCATCCAGGACTATCTGGTTCTGTAGTGGGTTCCCTCAAGAGGTGATATTTCTGTGTCATCTCATCTTTTCTTCTCTGTTCAATAACAGGAGGGAAATTAGTCTGGGGAGCTTGTGTACATTTCCACCTGAGAAACTTCACTGTGAGGAAAATGTCTAAAATATCCACAAAACAAAATGAATAAAGGCAGTCAATCATCTTTACAGGTACATGGGATGCCACACACAAAGAATCAGTATGGTTTCATATTGCTGGTTTGACATGTGACTTTTCTTCTCTCTGCAAAAATAGCCTCGAGCTGAAAACTGGTGTTTTTTTTCTAAATTCACACAGACTGTATCAGAAACAATTTCCATCAAATATTCAGACATAATCTAGAGGGGGATTGTAAAACATGGTGCAGGAGGAAAACAGATGATATCCCCTGCACAGCGCCAGGTTCCTCTGGCATTATAATCAGCCCAGATCAATAAACACAAACACACGAAACACCAGGCTGCCTTGTAATACCTTGAACAAGAGGCCAGGTGTGTAAAGAAAGTCTTATTTTCCATCCCTCTGCAATCCTGGTGCTGATTCATCACTGACTAGGTGACCAAACCGCCTCTGACAGGCTCATTACATAAATGACTAACTATTGATATTGGACTCCTTCAACCTCTTCATTCATTGAACACAATAATTACTTTAAAACTGAAACCCTGGCTCTTGTTTTCGATGTGGAGCAGGCTGCAATACTGCACAGTATGTCTGTGTAAGAATAAGGTGCTATGTCCCCTCAGGGTATACTTAACATGATGTATAGAAATTGGTTATTATCTAGTGCTTATGTGTTTATATGGGACATGCTGGTAGGCTGACTGTAGCTTGAGGGGTTTTTCCGCCCAGTGCGTGAACACAGGAGAGCTGCAAAGGCTTTTGTGACAGGCAGGAGAGAAAGGCTGCGTTCAAGTGATGCATAGTAGACTGCAAAGTAACTTTACAGTGTTTTGTTCCAGTAATAACATTCCTCAGAGTGTAATACATCTTAAACCTGAGCTGAAACGGCACACAGAAAGCTGAGAGCCAGAGGGTTATGCCTCACTGGGTTCAAAGGAGTACCTACAGCTAAAGCTTGTATAAAGGTAAGTAAGGAGAGAAAATGAAGTAGGAGCAGGATGTGGAGGGAGTGGGTGGAAGAGGACAGTCCTATAAAACTGAGTAAGTGGAAGAATGTACAGTGGCTCCACAAAGTATTCAAACAGAATATCACTGAATGGGTGTGAATACTGAGAGATTTTAGTTCCATAAACATGTTTTCACTTTACCATTATGGATTAATGATTGAAGATTGGGTACAAATAGAAATGTTATCATTTTAAAATTAAGTGCAGATATAGTGAAGCCATTGTATACTAAGAAACCAAAGAGTGATGGAGAGGGGAGGATTCAACTCTCAACATACCGAGACTTGTTTACCAGGAGCTCATTTTCATGGTACCACTCCAACGTGGGGGCCGGCTTGGCAGTGAACCGGCAGTGGAACATGGCCTCCTCATTTCTCATCACCACCTGGTCCTCGGGGGTGGTCACTGGCCGAGGAAAACTCTTATCTGTTAGAGTAGAAAAACATCTGCATGATTACATCTGCAGGCTTTAGAACATCAAGTTCCATCTACGTGGACGCTCCTGCATTTTACTGATCTACTCCAGGCTTTATTAAAAGCTGCCAACAGCAGCTTGGGGCTGGTGAGCAGGCAGCCTTCAGGTGGTGGTGTATGTCAACACCTCAGGGGCTCCAGGGAGACTTAATGAGGTCAGTAAGCAGAACCTGCATCTTATCTGGACCATAATCTTCCTTTTTACCTCATGGCTCGTAGAATTACACATAGGAGATCATCTCCCTCCTCTTTGTCGTGATTTGTTGTCATGCTGTTCCAAGAAACTGGGGTTAGGACTGAAGTGGGACTGACCAATATGTCAGAAAAATCTGATGACCTATTTGATTTGGTAAACTAGAGGGTAGCCTAAACTACGACTAGACTGGTCATTGTGTTTTTAATAAATTGGATTGCAGAATTTTCACAGTAAACTTTAATTCACACAAAACAGATTCAACTGCATCAAAATGTTCTTTCATTTACATTCTTTTGATCGTTTCTACCCAGCAAGCCACCCTCTACCCAACCACTTCAGCTACCACTGAGCAAGGCTGCTCTAACCTTCCAAAACCATAGACTGGTACAGTACAACCTGGAGGAGTAACGTCTACACAGATACAAGGACACTGCCATACACCAAACACAAAGCTGAAGGGTGTTGAGCTCAGTGAAGAAACGAGAACATAAATATACCCCTAATCCAGGTATTTGCATGCGAGCGTTTCAAATCTACACAGCCAATAGAGGGTATGGTGCCAGCACCTGTGACCGCGCATTGAAAACCTGTCTAAATCTTCCAGCCATTCCTAAGGTGAAGCCCCATAGAGGAGCAAAGGGTGGCAACATGGTAACTGGAAACTCAACAATTATCCATTTGTCCTCCACCCAGGTGCTAACCTAGCGTGTCTGCCTGAGTGTGTGTCGCAGGTGGCAAATTAGAGTGGAACAGGGAATCAGATTTCTTGCACTGATGTGCTGCTTTATGTGTACTGTACTTGCTCTATGGTGTGCTGACAATTATTCAGTTGGAGTGTAAACAACAAAAGCCATGTTGGGACCCTGCAGAAATACAGATAACCTCCCTATATAAGAAACTGGGAGAGTCACAGTTACACAGACAGATGTGCAGAAAGACAGTGTTAGCGCTGGAGATGTTTATGATGTTGTCAGGGTGACAGTGCAGGAAGGTGCTAACATGCTGGTAATCACATTAGGACCTTGTTCCTTCCTGTTCTCTTTCACTACTAATGGTCTTCATAGCCGCCAACCTCCCCCTTGTAGGTGTGGAAATGCGGTGATATTTCAAGCAAAAATGAAAACATTCAGAGCTCTTAGCCAATCTAAAAGAGCCATTTGCTGCTTTGCTGTTTTATGTTATTGCAAAAATAAATAACAGAACAGAGGAAGCCATGCCTAAAGTGGCAAAAAAAAAAAACAAACAAAAAAAAAAAAAAAACACACACACCGATGATGTTAAGAGTGAAGTTGCTGCTGCTGCAAACATGTCCAGCTGCATTCTTGGCACAGCAGTAATACAGGCCGTTGTCATCTGGACTGGCGCTCTTGAAGGTGAGCGTCCTCTCCTTGTTGTTGATCTGATGGGTCTTCTCTGTTAGCTTCACCCCATCCTTGAACCACTGGCATGTTGGTCTGAGAGAAAGAGAAGGATTAAAGAGAAAAGGTGTATGAGAGAGGGTTTGGGGAGGGATGACAAAATTAAAAAATTGGAGTGATTGATGAAGCCAAAGAGGGGGAGATACAAAAGGCGAGGGGCGTGTAAAAAAGGAGGAAAGAAAAGGAGGAACATAATGGCACGAGAAAGGCCAACAAGGACAGAAATTAAACTTTACAGAACAGTTCTCAACCTGATCCTTAACCCTAGGAACTCTGAAATTGAGGTGACTGGGGAGGAGACTCACCGTGGGTGTCCATCAATATGACAGCGCAACGTGACTGGCGCAGAGCTCTCGATCTCCGCTTCTGAGGCGGGCTCCTTCAAAGCCACACCACCGCTTTCTAACCCTGTAAACAAAAGAGAATCAGAGGAGAGTATAAGCAGGAGGAGGGATGGTGCAGAGAAATAACTGAGGAGGAGGACACAGGAGAAAGATTTGAGTTAAGTGGTTGTCCTGTCATCTGTCCACATGGGACACACAACAATGGTAATGCACACAGCAGGGATGAGGGCAAAGTTAGCCCATCTCTGTGACAGCACCATGATCCAGGAACAGAGACAGAGCAGGGAGCTACCACATCAGTGGGTCAGCTTACCACTGTCCTGCTCTCAGGAAGGCACGCTGGGTCTGTACAGTACCATTTATGTTGATCTAATAAACAGTTCATTGACTTACTCTGTTGACAGAGCAGCCCATAAATTTAGAGAGAAGGGAGATGGACGACAGTCCACATGTTTCACTTTTAGCCATAGCACCCACCTCATATTGTAGTCAATTCTTGAAAAGTGTATTTGCATCCTTTGCTAAACATTTAACACTGATCAGTGGTGCATTGTTTTCATCACAGAAAGCGCAAATGGCCTCGCAAAAAGACAGGATACATTACAGAAGACAGAGATCCACGATAGCGTAATGTTGTACGGAGGCATTTCATTGATCTTTCAATAAAAAGAACTGCGTTGGCTCCTGTAGACCAAAATTCAGTTTCAGCGTTAGATTGCTGTATTTCATGGAGGTGTATCATCTGATAAAGTCACTGGCTGCTGCTGAGCTAAATGCACATTAACTGGACAAATAATAATAAAAAAAACAAACTATCAGTTATTTAGAGAGAACAGAGTTGACTCCTTCAATGAGTGACAGATACACCTTGCTGGAATTCCCCTTCCCCTCCTGTGTCTATATAAACACTTGTATGTTTACAATGAGCACCAAACAAGGGGTAATTGTTATTTATGTGATGACATATATGCCCTGGTTGCATGACGTGCAGTAGCTGTGCATGCTGTGTGGTTACTAGGTGCATACAAGCATTCACTGAGCACGTTTGTTTGAGTTGTCCTGGTTTATGCACGAGTCTATGGGGGGTTGTGTGTATATATTACTGTAAAACATTCCATAACACTGAGCTCCCTCCCCACAGCCTGTGGCTGAATAGTGCGACTGCATCTCTGCTGCAGTGTGGATCATCTAATGATCTATGAAATATGCATGGAATGAGCCTCCACCTGAGACGGTGCTGAAAAGGGGGGTAGGATGCAGCAACCATGTGAGGTCAAAGGGGGCGCTGGAGGAAAGCCTGTCAAACTGAATTACATAGGAACCTGGCAGCTCTCTGCACTCCAAGGCATCATGGGTAATGTCTCCACAGTAACAGTATCCCCTTCTGAGCTAGGCATCACTCATCCTAACAACTGTGAGTCTAAGTGTTAAACAAATGTGTGTGTTGTGTGTGCTTAAATGCAAGCGTTTGTATGTGATGGTGAGGAGTGAAACAGTTGATGGTGCTGCTCCCCTAAACATGAATGCATGTGTGCAAATGTACGCAAATGACAGTTCAGCTGAACATGCTAAATGATTGTGTGCTCCAGTAGCTCCTGTCAGCTCATGGTGAGGAGGAGGAGGTGATGAATGAGAACCTGGGGCCAGACACTCACACAGACTTGTTACTGGTGCAGTGGATAGTGACAAACCAGAAGGGGAAACAATGAGTTCCCGAGAGGGAGAGAGTAAGAAAAAGTCTGATGGAACAACAAGTATCAGCTGCATCAGGGCTGACAGTCAGACCCAAGCCAAACATCACTGGCAAATGAAACCAAAGAATTTGTTTTAAGCTGCCTAAAGTACAAAGTGGGTATCAAAATGTCATCCACCTACAGATGTTATCCCTGTTGACATCCATCTACATTTATAAGAAATCTTTTACAGTCCAGCAGCATGAGCCTGAAATAAGAGCACAAAGAACTGGGTAGATAGTGTGAGCCATAAGAGAGGCCATGACTGAAGAGACTAAGAAAAGACCTACACAAAGTAAGAAGTAGTCTTCACAGTCGACACACTGCTCGACTGAAAAGTGACCTCTGGATTGTATGCAGACACTGCAGCAAAGAGAGCTTGTCAACACAAACAGCCTTGTGACTGTCTAAAGTTTCTACTACTTCTGAAACATTCTCTTCTCTAGCAGGTTGAAACCAGTTCCTCTGTATTACTACACTTCCAATTTGACCTGGATTTTCAGACACTCACACATTCTAACCCTTTACTCTACTCATAGCACCAGTCACAGTTCAGGTTTCACCAGCTGTCCACATGACAAACAGAAGGCGCTCTTTCATAAGTTATTAGTGGCAAATACTTCATCGTAATCCCTCTCAGAATGCATGACTAAGTGTTGGAGCAGGCCTGGCATCTACACAATAATTAGTGAGGTATAATTATTATGTTGGAGGCAGAACAGGAAGCCCTATCAATGCTGGGATGATAGCAGATGAATTGTGAGGATACTGTCAAAGCAGATGTTTGTACTACTTATCCCTCCCTCTCTGTGCCAAAAGGAGTATGTGCGTGTGTCTGTTTCATTCAGTGAGCTGATTTGTTACCATGGAGAAAGGTTTCTACAGAGAGAAGCAGGACTGTGTTATCCAGGAGAGGGCTGGGGGTATGATTTGACTGACAGCACCACATGGGTATGGAAATAACTAAAACATATGGTAGACTGGCTTCATACTGAAAACAGTTTAAAAGCACAGTGTTGGGAAAAGTGTGCCGACCAAGCACACAGTGTTAAGACGAGGTGTCAGATTTTATCAACAGTGGCTGTCAGAGGTCAACAGGCCAGGCTGCACACTACGGCAAATCAGGGAGATGCTGCTGCTGCTACAAGGCAAGAAAGGAGGAAGAAAGGGGGGGGAAAGGAGAGACTGACACTGGAGCAGTCACGCAGCAGGAGAGAAGCTGACGCATTGAACCGGGTTCATATAGCATGATGAGTGAAGATGTGCTAGTGACCAGTGAGGAAACAAACATGCTGACAACAATGATGCCTGAGCCTCTGCTGGGTGTAGCCTCAAAAAGAAGACCTGGTGACTGGGATGGACAAAAGGATGAAGGGAGGCTAAAAGCTCTATAAGGCTTTACTCTGAATAACTCTCAAATGGCAGGATTTGCCCACCCACCATTGAGGGGAAGATAAATTAACTCTCTCTCTCTCTGCAGCAGGCAGCAGGGCGGCGAGGGAACAGTCTACTCTGATACAGACCATGTACACTACCCCCTCCCTACAATCTTCATTTCTTACTACGCACGCAAACTAGCATACACATGAGTGCACATATACAAGGAATTAATGCCAGAGGGGGTCTTTACTTTAAAGCTGCATGCAGCTTTATTGCCTGTGAAATATATGTTGGACAAACATGAGAACATCTGTCATGACGTGGTTTGTTTTGCTGACAGTTATCCAGAGATGACCTGCAAATTATTACAGAGACAAATATGCTGACATACATAGAGATAGAGCATATAGAAATTTATTAGCTGATTTACATCTGTATGCTACTTTACCTTGTGTGTTTAATTCTGAGAAGCAGGTGCTGTGCTGTATATGACCTTGTTTCTCCTTTAACAGAGGTCAGAATCACTACTGCCAGTGCTTTTCCTATCTCATGTCGTGCTTTAGGAATCCACTCATGTTCATATCTCATATTCTTATCAAACTGACACAAAGTTATTGATCTTACAGCAGAATGTTAGTGTTGTACACTAGTACGCCCACAGTCAATGTCTGCTTCTCAGCCATGTATCTGCTGCATGTGTTGCATGTACATACTGTAGTAGTGTCACATTTGAAAAGGGACAAAAACATTGCCAGCATCATGCCTTTGCCCTCATAGTGGATTTCCTAACTCTTCAAGCAGCCAGTTCCTGTGAACGGCTACTTGATCTAATGCCTTTTTCAACAAAACACTCAGAGAAAGATGGAGAATCCATGTAATGCCTGTGAATATGGAAATATCGCACACATTTGATATTTTAGATCCTGTTACAAATAAACTGCCAGCGAGCAAGTTTATTACTGTGTTGTGGATACACTTTTTGAAAACTTTTACAGAACAAAATGTGGGAGTTTATTTACTTAGACCTGCACTGACAGATTTTTGGCCAACAATGGCATATTTATAAAGTTGACACCAGGTTTATCTGAGCTTTTTGCTGAAAACAGGTGACGTCTACGTCGAGACACACTGCCTCTGAGACCTGTGAGAGTGAACTAGAACAGTAAGGTTATGAGTTGGGATTCCACCAAATGAGCTGATAGATGCTATAAAGCCCTACACAGTTGGTCGGAACTGCAGAGATGATGACAATTATCTGTGGGTTCTTCACAACAAGCTACGCCTTTTACATTACACAGGAATTTTGTTCATTGCTAATATAAAAATATGATCTTTTATGGATGTAACCTGTCAGACATTTTTGTAATCGGTGCATGTTTTGATCTTGGCCCAGATCTTGTCACACCTCGTTACCAGAACAGACTTGAACATACTTTGACACTCTTTTCCCCTATTTGTATGTGAGGAATATATAATCACTGATTAAAAATGTATAACCACCCTTAGATAAACAAGTGCCCATATGCACTTCCATGATTAAAATAATCCAAGAAGAAAAAAAAATTTAAAATTAAAACACCACCTTCCTTCCAATAAAAATATACCTCTCTTTTCCAATGCGTGGGAATGCTAATGACCTGGCAGATTATACAGTTTATTCTGGGACAGCTTGTAAGAACTGGTGCTTCATGTCTAACTTGTTTTTTTCTTCCTTTTCAATTTGTGGGAGTATGTCCGTTGCACCTTATTGACACACTAGATCACGTTTAACTGCATCACATAAAAGCAGTTCTCTTTACATCAGGCGAGGAGTGGAAAACTGATGCGCTTTTTTGTTCTATCTGGCTACAACTTTAAGCACGGAGAGTCTGTGGTCAACATCACCGACCACAAATATTCTCTGGTGGAGACGCATCATATAACAGGAGTTAAACCTCTCTCCCTCCCCAATGACTGTCCTTCTCGGTATCTTTCCTACCAGGAGGTCTGGACACTCATCTGGTCTTGTAATTAGCCTTTGAACAAGTAACATCATGGCAAAGACAAGCCTCCTGGCTGAATGTAGCCAGAGAGAGCAACATATTCCAGATGGAGCCAGTTTTTGAAACAGCTTTGCGTTTGGTTTTCTACTGCCATCTGTATAAACACTGTGTTTTGAAGACACAAAGGCCTTTCAGTAGCAGGTGGTACCTGAGGGCCTTCCACAATATGCAAACAAGGTTGTTATTTATCCTAAACAGGGCTGTGCATAATTACCACGGCTTTCCCGTGAAACTTAAGAGGGTCACAGAGGTTTGGTTATGGTAATAAACACAAAATTAAGATACTAGTGTGCCTCCCTTTCATGGAACAGGCTGGTTTGAAGATGACAGTGAAAAGCCTGACATGAATAAAAAGCTGGAGCAAAGAGTACAGTGTTAACCTAAAGCTAAATAATTATTCAGGCAGAAGGTAAAACTATACTACTCAGTAATTTCCAGACAAAAGCCTTTTGACAGTATATGGGAAAATACGGTGTTACACAATGAAGGAAAAAAAAAAGATACAAGCAACAAGAAACACATGGTCGGTGGCACACGTATCCAGTTTCCTTTGGAGAGAGGCAGAGGAAGCCATGAAGAACAAGGCAACAAGGTGGAAACATTCCTTCAGCTCATACTGACTGTCATCTTATACTGTGACTTTTGTTTTGCTTTTTTGATCCAGAAACAGGATGTACACCCTTGTCGCCATTCTGAAACCCTGTCACCTGGCAATTTTCACTGATCAGAGGCTTTTTAGAATGAGGGTGGGAACAGCTTGAAATGAAATACTCACACTTGATATTGAAGGAGGCATTGGTGGAGTGCAGCGCCTCTCCTGTGACCTTGTTTTGTGCGACACACTCAAAGTTTCCTGCGTCCAGCTGCCGGTCCACAGCAGTGAATTTGAGGTTGCTGGCCTCCAGGAAGCGCCTCTCGTCGTTTTCCAGAGCCTGGCCATTGTGAAGCCAGCTGTAAGTGATGTCAGCCGGATCGCTGACCTCACAGCGTAGCATGGCGCTGCGGCCGTGCAAGGCATCTTGGGACTTGGGTTCCTTGGTAAACTGGATTGCAGCAGCCTGGATGGACAGAACTGGAAAGAGGAGGCAAGTGAAAGACAGAGGATTAGAATGGGGCTGCTGTTAACATGTTACTGCTTTTTTCCATTCATTAAGTGTCTGCCATAGCAACCATTTAGCTTTGTGGAGGAACGTGATGTTTAGACACTACTGGCTAGCTGGGAATTGTTTTGTTGCAAAATTATCAGACCCAACACAGCGAAAACACTTTTTTCTCATTGGTGTGGCTGTGACATGAGTGGGTTAATATGACAGTTACATACACCGGCTGCACAGTCATGAGCCATCACCTCATGACCCAAACAAGACATAACATGTTGCACACATACTCATGCACATTTAAATCATGTATTTTGTTTGCTTTGTGAGAGACTGCACTGTTTACCCACATCTCACTGGAGGAAATGATGACAGTGTGATCTGCACTACACACTAAATACGCTGAGAAAGTGCAACTCCTGAAGGACGGCATATGTAGAGTGCTTCCACTGTGTACTGTCCTTAAAATGACTGGAACCACCCCTTTTTATTTTAGCGTTAGTGTGTTGATGATACTAAAGCCCTTGCAGTCATGGCTTTCATTTGAGACATCAACAGATTTTTTTTTTTTTTTTTTTATCTCACAGCTATCTCACAGGTCATTTTCTGTAGAGAAAATTGCTAAAATCCACATTTTAACAGTAAAACTATTTGTTTTCTAACCCAACCACTGGTGATCTTTTAAGGCAAGTGCCTAAATATACACACTAGTCCAAGTTACATGCAAAAGAATTTGAATTTAAGTGTTGAATAGTCATAAATTAAACTGAGATGTGAAATTCATACTCAAATATTAGCCCAAGTGCAGAAATGTCTAATTCTTGCATTTAACTCTCTAAAATGAACTCATCTTTTTGGAAGCTAGCTAATGTTTTAGATGAAAAAAAATATTACTTAATGCAATATTACAATGTAAAATACTACAAGTAAATTCAGTAAGTACTCAAGACTTAACAGTAAGATGTTGACATTAAAAGTACTTTGCATGCAGACTTCAATATACTGTATAAGCTGAGTTGAAACACTGCAGAGTGCCTAGGTGAAGCCAGTTAACACCCTGTATGTTGTTGTGTAGTTTAGTCTTTTTAATTAGATTGTACATGAGTTTTTTTTCCTTAGTGTTTTCACACACTGACTGCATGTTTCCTGCATGGCGGCATCACACAAACGTTTCTCCTTCATATGCCAACTTTTGTACTTGGTGCTTTTATCCAGGGAGAACAATTTGAACGCAGACAGCAGCACAAATATCTGCATGAAGATGGAGATATTTGTGCTTCCTGAGCTCCAGCAGCCCCTCAACCTCCAGCCAGGAACAAGAGAGAGTGCCTCTCACAGTCAAAACCAGTTTAGGTAAGATGACAGAGTGAAAGAAAATTACTGAGCTGCTGTTACTTCTATTAATCTTTTCATTCAACTCCCAGGAGAAATAATTATATTTCCCAAAATGTCAAACTCGTGTGTTTATGGTTGAAAGCTATCTATAACTAGAGAACAAAAGTTTTGAATTTACACAATCTCAGCTAGGACTCATGACAACAGAAGACATGTCAGTGTGCTGAACATCAATTCCAACATAACTGCTTCACTTTGCAAACTGTAATCTGACAAAATTAGGACAAAAGCCAACATAGGATCAAACCTTGTCTGAAATTTCTATTAAAAGAAGAGATGTAACCAATAGTCATTCCTCACAACTACATTAAAACATGGATCTGTTTGTAGCTGACTTTGAGGCCCACTATGTCCAGCGTGAGAAGCTCGGAGCAGGAGGATTTGGATCAGTTTATGCTGGAACCAGAAAAGCTGATAATTTACCTGCGAGTACTGCAGTAGTCATACACTGCACAAACGCACTCACACACACACTGCACTAATCCATATACTTGTGACTCTATCCTGTAGGTGGCGATCAAACACATCGCGGTAGCAGATGTGAAGAGAGAACCAGTGGTGAGTGATCTGATCTAATGTCCCAGCAGCAACTGTCAAAATTATAGATGAACTTGTTACTTTGTTGATAATGAAAACATGCACAATGTACACTACCAAATCCTTTTAAAACACTAATTTTGTTATGCATTACATATATCTTTTAGCTCTTAAATGGGAAGACACCTATGATCACCTTTGAGGTTCTTCTCATGCAGCAAGTGGCACGTGGACCAAATGCAGTGGGCAAATCTCCTACAGTCTCACTCGATGACTGGTATGATTTAGAGCATGAGGTTCTCCTGGTCATGGAGAGACCAGTACTGTCTATGGACTTACTGAAATACAGTGACAGCCTAGGTCTCCTGGAGGAAGACGTGGCTAAGGTACTGAAATTGGTGGAGCAAAATCATTAAGCAGCTGGTGGAGGCAGCAATTCACATGCACTCTAAAGGGGTCTTCCATTGTGACATCAAATTAGAAAACATTCTGACTGAACCCAGCTCCAATGGTCCTTGAGTGCGAGTCATAGAGTTTGGATGTGGCTGCTTTGAGAAGAGAAGATACAAGGACTTCTCTGGTATGTAGTCTGGCTTCGGCTCCTGCTCATCATTCGCCAGTTGATCTCTGGAGTAATGACTTTCATTTTAATGTTGGCATGCTCCTCATCATTTTGTTTCTGTGCAGTGTAGGAACCAGAGCCTTCATCCCTCCAGAGTTGTACAGGAATGGGACATACACAGCCAGGCCCACAACAGTCTGGCAGCTTGGCACACTGGTCTATGAAATGAGGGCTGGACACAGCTGGTTCACCACCGAGAAGTTCCTCAACAACAAAAAAAAAACTAAACTAAGTACCGTTGGATGTCCCGAGGTAAGACAATGCTGGTGTCACTATACTACTTGATGTTTTGTACTGATACTATTTAGAATTTGTTCCTGCCATGTTCCAACACGTTGCTGCAGCTTCCACCCCAATATTAGCTTTGCTGCTGTCCTCTCTCCTCTCAGACTGCCAGGATTTCTTGTACTTATGTTTGGCTCTAAAGCCTGAGGAGCGCATCACTCTGGAGCAGATGCAGAAACACCCCTGGCTATCCCAACTCTGCACAACACAGAACATAAATCAGCATTTTTCAGTGCTTTAATAAACCTAAACCCCGACTATAGCCTGACCTTGGCCTTGTTGTTCTCTATACTAACCCCCTTAAGGGGAACTAATGCTTTGCAAATAAAAACAATTCAGCTTAGTTTATTTGTTTTTTTGGTAAGTTTGTGACATTTACAGAGAAATTACAAACCAAAAGTCTGGTGTTGCACAAGAAATAAAAAACCAAATATTTTAGCATGTGCATGCAAAAACCTTTATCATCCTCTTGCCACTGTGCCTGAAACATTTTCTAGAAGAAACACTGTGACCACACTTTAGTTGGCTGATTAAAACAGACAGGAATAGAGAAACAATGACACTATAATCCAGTGCTGTTATTGTTAATCCACCACACTTGTTTTTATCTTTCACACCAGCCAGGGCGACTGATAGCTTCTCTGGGGAATCCAGGTTCATTTTTCTCTTGGAGAGAGTGTATGACAGGTCACAGCCCTGTGATCTTTGTTTTAGCTATAAATGCAATGTAGGAGAAACATTTACAGGCACCTGCTGCTAGATGACTAGCTTCTACTGTATCAGGCTAAAACTCCTCACTTGGAATCAAATGTCACCTTTTCACCTCAATTTGTGTCATTTCAGCTGAAGTGATGACCATCTCACTTCATTTCCACACATACATTTTATATCTGATTGCAGCAACTCTTATTCTCATTTTCTGTTGATGCGCTGTCTCGATATCAGGTGACGATCTCTAAAACTCAAACAAGAGACGCACAAGAACAGATTTAAAGGGCACACTCACAAATAGTATAAACACAGTCGTATAACAAGACAAAACTGCCACCCCTGGTCCCCTCTGCCACCAGTGCCAGTCACTCAGCAACACAAATTACACTGAAGTTGTATCTGTCTAACCAAATCAATATAGTTAATTCAAGCCAGGAAAGGCGACGCTTAGATCTGCACAGAGTGACATTTCAAAAAGATAAGGAGGGCAAATGTTATCCAAGCTCCTAAGGAGGGCCCTTCAGAATGAAAGTGTTGAAAGGGAGAGTCAAGGATGAAAGGGGAACAAACAATGAAAAATTGTGGTATTGAAATGAACTGGTATTGAACTGAAAAATCCTGTCTGTAGTGAACTAACCACAGCATGAGAAAAACAGCAAAGTAGAAAAAAATCATTAAAGGTACCCTGTGGAATTTCTGACACCATTTTCATGCTATTCGGCTGAAAGAATGTTGGTGGTTGCAAAGAGGTACAACAACACACCCACAACGGCTGTGAAGAGCAAAGCTGTGAGGTAGCAAACATGAAAGTAAGCTATGCTCCATTTTAAAAGATTAAAAAAAGCTGCCTTACAAATGTTTTATGAGGAAGGAAACACAATTACAACAGTTGTAGGACAGAGGCTAGACACGGTGCGTTTGGGTGAGAAACACTGAATATAAACAGTTTGTTTATGAAGTAGCTCCATGGTGCACCTTCAGGTTTTACAATGAGAGCTTTAATAATAAGAAATCATTACAGATTCTTCAATGCATTGTCTTTTTTTGTTTTGTTCTGTAACAAAATGTCAGAAACTGTTAGATACTGCATATTTAAAATTTTGAGAGCAAGGGCGATGTCTTCTGACCAACAATCCAAAATCCTTTTACTACTATTTAACATTTTGTATTTTTTTAAGCCAGAAAGCTTCATAACTGTGGCAGAATGTGATGATTTGGTAAATCAAAGCTGTAGAAAGCTGTGCCTAGTGCGGCTCTCTGTGTTCATGGAGCTTCCATCTCTTCAAAGATTCACAAAAACAGAAAACTAAAGGAGCCCTGGCTCTAATACCAATCAATATGCACTTGCTGGGAAAAGCTTGTGACAAACTTGCTAGTGCAGCCGGATGTACAGAGAATGTCATGAAATATTAATAGCTCTACATTTTCAAAACTGTTTCAGTTTCTCTGGATTTTGATCAAGGTATCTGGAAATAAGTAGGAAGAGACAGAAAGTAGGTTAAAGATGGAAGGGGAAACTGCTGAGAGGGGTAAAATATCTACACACAGGGATTCTCCTCATCAACTCGCTGCACTGCTGACCCCATTAAGCCCAGCTCGGTTGTCAGGTGGCAGTTGTCTTTAAGTCGGCCTGACAGCGAGAACCCACCGTAATGGGCTCATTGGCTGGTTGTGCCTCCCTTCTCTCAATCTCAGCTCTGTCTGCTTGAACAGGTAGGCAGCGGTGGCAGAGCTGAACCATATTTCACAAAAAAACTATAATCAAGCTTCACAGCTTGGGTGGAATGCACGACTGAGAACTGGGGTCAAAGAAACAGCACAGGTGTCAGAGGGTGTATGCACATTAACTTTAGACATCAACAATGAAATTGATATTCAGATAAGACAAAATGTTCTATGTTAATACAGAAAACTAACTGGTTTTCTTTATACAGGAAAATGTATGTTGAAACTGAAAAGATGATTTGGAACATTTGTTTTAATGAGGATAAAAGCCTAAATTCCTACAGACAAATCGCAGATGATGTTATTAGTACTGTAATCCAGACTGTGTGTCTCCAGAAGGCCACACACACACACACACACACACACACAACAATGTTATCTCTTAAACGTTCCCTAAATGAACTGCTCCAGGGTGATGACAACCTGGGATGACACACATGGTTGAGGCTGTTAAAGAGGATGACACCCGCACAGGCCAACACTCACAAACAGCAGTGACCACTAATACTTGGCATCAGGCACGTCTGCTATGACAGCCCAAATAGCCCCTATGTGTGTGTAATTTAATGTCCTCTCAGTGGAGTACGTCAAAGCAAGACAGCTGCTCTGAAATGTTTTAGAATGACAGGACAGCAGAATGAGGAGTCTCGGAGTCACAGAACGTGAGAGTGAACGGTCACCATGGCTGCTATTATATGTTCATCTGAAGGACGCAATTTCCACAACCTCAATGTCCTCATAAATCAAATGTCTGCAGATATCCATAAAACACTCTTTGTTAAAGGCTTTAGTCTGCAATCTATCCAAAGTCATCCCCCTCTCCTCTGCCACTGTTGAAGACGCAGCTGCCTCCATGATCACTCCATTTTCATTACTCCCTCCTCTCCCCAACAACAAAATCTACATAACCCAGATAACATCATTTCTCTTTGCTCAAACTGAACACACAGGCAACAAGATCAAACGAATACCGAAAAAAAGGGAAAAACGTAAAGAGCACGGACACAATTAGAGCATCTCTGATCAGATCTATTAACAAGTCCAAGAGTTCCCATGAGACCTGAAAGAGAGCTTAGTGCTGAACATCTCTGAACAAAACATCTTATTAAATTTATGTCAATCAAGTGGTCAGGCAAGGGCCTATACAATGAGCATGAACTAGAAAAACCTTCCATCTATTTTTCTATGCAAAAGGATGGGTAGAGAGGCAAAACTGACACAAACACTCACCTTAAAATCATCTCTTTCACCAGCTTCTTTGCTATTCATTCAACCCAGTGAACAGGGCACACAGCTCCCTACACTGTAGACCATACAAATCTAGCATTAAGTGCTAGGAACAAGTTGGATTCAAAATCAGAGTGGACCCTTGTCTTCATACTCCAGTACCAAGTCAGACATTCCAGCAGTAGGGAAAAAAAAAAAAAAAAAGCACAGCTCATATTTATAGCTCTAGCAATTCAGCAGTCACTGCTGCTTCACTGGAATGCCAAGCTAACAAGATTAGCATTTCAAGCAGGGTGGAATCCAAACAGAGCCGAGGAGCCAAAGTCATCGCTGTCAGGAGAAGGCATTAAGACACACAGTATGGTTTAAAAAAAAAAAAGACTTATGATTAGTTTAACCTACTTTGAAGTAGCCATGGTTTTCAAACCTAAACACCTTTTGAGTAACAACTGAAATATAGAGCATCGGTAAGACTACGTGGAGCCTCATTTCACTCCTGACAAGAAGATCAAATGCTAATGGAGAAACAGTTTAACCCATATGAGTTTTTTATTCATGTCTCTTTGGTTTCATTATAGAATGACTCATTTTATCTTGATGAAATCTCAGAGGGAATAGCTTGGGTGTTTGGCAGGTTGGCACCGATAACTCTCTCTCACAGTGCAAGCAATTGTGTTTTTATAAGTAGCAGAAAAAGTGCAGGTGAAAAACTGTGATAGCTTTATGCTCAGTTGTTTGTGGGCTGACATGGCAAGGAGATAAATTGGAAGGGGAATGAAAGACAAAGTCACGAGATGCACCCAAGCTCCCTGACAGAGCTGTCATGGCCTGTCAATAAATTACTGAATGTGTGTGTGTTTTAGTCTTTCATTGACTGATTTTCCTCCCCTGGCCGTCTCCTTGAAACTAGTTGGTAAAAGACCTTGAAGAACTGACAGTGTTTATAGTCTCTAAACATGGTGGGGGGAAAAAAACTCAAAAGTGCATAAAACAGGTAAGGCTCTATGAAAAAGTGTGTTCTGATTTATTACGACTGTTACAAAAATTGAGCTCATTTTGCAAAAAGTGCATTTTCACGCTTCACTGATCTCTGGGCCAGTATTTTTAACTTTGTTGCATGTTAGCAGTAGATTGTATAATCCACATTGAAAATACCTGGGAAACAGCCGGTGCACGAAGCCGAAATGGCGCCCAAACACAGAGGTCAGGTTGCCTTATTTAACTTGACAGCAGAGACGTTTCTGTCGAACCAATGAGAGTAACAGCTTGGTTCACCATTATTGACGTCTGTTGACTTCTGTACACTGAGACTCTGACTCTGTCCTGGAAATACTTAAGCCTACATACAAGGAAAATAAAGTTGCAAGAAATAGGATGTTCATGCACTGAATCCAAAACTAGAACTAACAGCTGTTTTGATGATTAATTTATCTGTTAATCATTTACTGCATCCACTGATTAATCATGCGCTGAAATGTGATGCCTTCAAATTGCTTGTTTTGTCCATCCCTCAAATAATTTAATTCACAACGACATAAAACTCCCCACATTTGAGAGACTGGAATGTGCAGATGTTTGGCTTTTACAATACAGTTTGACATTTTAGGAAGTACTCATTTGCTTTCTTTTCGAGTCTTATAACTGTACACTAAACATGAAACTAGAGCCAGCAGCCAGTTAGCTAAGCTTACCATAAACACTGGAATCAGCCAGCCTGGCTCCATCCAAATACACTGCATTCAACCTGAACCAATCCAGAGGCACCCCCACTCTGTCAAGCTGAAATGAATCAAAGTGCTACAAAAGAACAAGCCCCTGCTGTCTGTTTCCATTACGTCCAAAAAACTGAGCCCAGGTAGTATTTTATTCTCTGTGGGGCCGACATCAGCAGAGCACATCTCTGTGTTCACTTCACTGCTTCTAATTGAAAACCAAGTTCAAAGAAGCAGTGACACTGGTATGCACACCCACTAGCTTAATTCAATCGCTGCTCTTATTGTACTAGGTAATTGCACTGTGGAGAGGTGTAACTCTGCAGAGTGACTTGCTCCTGTACAAAGACAGGCCTGGGCTTATTATAACAACCTCAGTGAGACCACAATCAGTTTGTGCCCTTTTCTCTCCATCTTACCAATGATGGCAGCAAGTAAGCACCACACCACTAGACAAAGGAGCCTCTCTCCAGTTTGTTACCACCCAACACTGGCATGGCAGCTATGTCATGTCATGCAATCTCTCCAGGTGGACGACAATACTCCACCGTTTCCTCTGAAGAGCAGCAACAATCATCCATGATGCCTCAGTGGGATCACCATTTTGACAGCCAACTGTTAAACTTAGCTCCATCACAAACGCGACATTGATTGCTCCATAGCTGTGGTTTCTGGATGACAGAAAACAATATGACTTGCCATTCTGACAGAAGTATGTCACAGACAGAGGTATGAAATACACTCTCATCCCTCCTAACGAGCTGCTGCTTGCCACCACACCTCAGCTTTTGAAATGATGGCCAAAAAAAAAAAAAAAAAAACACTCACATAGCAGGGTGAGCGGGAGGGAGAACAGGCATCAGCCATAAATCTCTTAATAATCATAATGGGAAGCGTTCAGCTGGATCAGGGTGTCAAGCTAGGTCCCACCTTGTGTTTTAATAAGCTACACATCTTAGTCCATTACTGCCTCATTATCTGTCGTTGCAAGACGCCTGCAGCAGGCTCCAGGCTGGGACTGAGGAATGGGTCTAACTTTGCCTTCTGAAGAACACCAGTAGGGATCTCCATTAGCCAGCAGGAAAAAGACAATCATAGCTCAGTTTAAGGAAGAAAAATATACTGGGCTAAATAATTTGGATTACTTTTGTATATAGCTCACAAGTAAAAAGAGTACTGCTCTCAAAAATCATCTTAATGACAGATTTTGTACTTTATTTGGTTCCATTTCCTTGTCACCAGTTTGTAGAAGCAGATGTCTTTGAATCAAAGGGTTGACTCTTTGCTGAGGTTATTGAACTTTAACACCAAGTATTATCACAGCATCACAATGTCAAGTTATTCCTTGCTATCATATGTAAATGGCGGTTCCTGGATAATGATTTGTTTGCTTCATGACAGGTGGAGCTCCAGCACATGAGGAAGCCTTTCAGAGAAGATATGAGCCACATCACTCAACTGCCCTGCTCTGTCCCTCTACACCAGGCTTCATAACTGTCATGATGCATCTAAAACGGAGAGATCCGAGTGCGGCCAGCTCTCATCAATTTTCAACACCCACTCATAAAAAGCAAACTGTTGAAACACAGGCAGACTAATGGATCTCTGTGTAACCCACGCATGCTGAGGACAGAACATGAGCCGAGACGCAGGAAGAGAAAGGAGGAGAGGAATAGAGGAGTGAAAGGAAGCACTGATAATAGGTTATACAATTTGTCTGGAACACCCAAATGATGGCAACAAAAAAACATTTATGGTGTCTACAGATCTGATCCAGGCCATGAAAGGGACCATGGGCATTATTTCCCATGTTGCACAGCAATCTGAAGCCACAGCTGTGTTCTTACGAGACAAAGTGAATATGGGAACAATTATTAGATTAAGACGGATTAGTCTTTGCTCAGGTAAAAGAAGGTTGGGTCACTCTTGTCTTCTTAGTCTTGAAGAACAGGGCACTAATCCAATAATGACAAATTTTAGAGGGAAAACCAAAAACTACAGCAGTACTAACTGTACGTTTTTTATTTTTAGATATACAAAGGGTCTACACATAGCCAACACGAAAGCCTAATGCAAACTGTTTACACAAGTAAGTGCCGTAACTACCTCGGAGAGGGCATGGGTAAAACTTAACAGAGGATTCAGTATCAAACCAAAAATAAAGAAACACTAATGTCAAACATCTGGTGCCACACTGTAAAATATTTTTCCAGCGTTATGAGCCAAAGATGGAAGATTAAGTAACAGTGGAACAGAGGAGCTCAGCAATTTGCAGCCAGGCTAAGCACACAAGTCTGACAGATATTACAGACATAAAAGTCTGTTGTTTAAGTGGGAGATCAAGAGCTGAAGCTGGCGGCATGGTTAAATCTTCCTCTGCAGGCCTGTAGACACAACCTCAAAAGAGCAATCTGACAGATATGAGATAAAGCAGAGCTGGAAGAAGTGGGATGCTGTTTCCAAGTCTCCTGTCTTCTGAAATATGATCTGTGAAGAAGAACAACTTCAATGTATTCAACAGAGTGACTGGAAATATATGCCTGCAGACAAACGTGTAGAACTGGGTCAGAAACTTTATAGAGGGCACCAATATGTCTCCGGAGTGGCAGGAGATTGCTTTTTGCATCAGTGGAGGTAATAAATGATGGTTCCCTGACTGGCTATGGCAGCAGATGGGCGCTGAGTCCTTGGCTGCCAGTTCCTATCTCTTCACTGCAGGTGACTCTGGCTAATGCCTGCACCTTGGCTATGTCCAGACATGAGAGCCAACCAGGAATGTGGCACTCCATAGCACCCTGGCAAACTACACAGAAGGGGAGTGAGTTGAGATATGAAGTAGGGAATTTACTTTCAAAGTAAATTAAAGAAAAAGACTTTCTCTTGGAGGAAAAAAAAATGCTGGAGCATCACTGCAGCGTGCTTCGGCAGTACTACACCTATGACTATCGCACACTGAAGACAACAAGAGACTGGTCAGGAGACAGACCAGTCCCCTTGAATATTACATTTTTTTCTAGGTCAGTCCAATGTCATATTCCATGACTATTAATATAGTTAAGCAGGACAATTAAAATTAAAGGTTTTAAATAAGATGATATAAGGAGACAATTTGCAAAGATGTAATATTGATGATGGGTGGTTGGAACAACATGCCCATTGTTAAGAGTCAGATTCTTTCAGTCACTCAGTGGGGCTCCAGAGTACAATTAGAGTTCAATTAAACCTCTGTTTCTCTCTCATTCTGTCTTGGATCGTCTTCTGTCGCACTATAAAAGTCCATTTGCCTTAGGAAGTTAGTTTTTAAAAGCTTTCCTGCATCCCTTTGGTAAAAGCAATCTGCATTTTCTTCATCAATGCAACTGTGCACTTATATCATGACTGAAGCTAAGAAGCTAAGCAAGGCAAGAAGGCAGTGTACAGTGGTAAGAAAAAGTATGTGAACCTTTCTGGAATTTCATGGTTTTCTGCATTAATTTGTTATAAAATGTGATCTGATCATCTAAGCCAAGAGTACTGACAAATATAATGTGCCTAAAATAATACCAAAAAAAAAAATCTGATTTTTCATGTCTTTATTGAAGACACTCATTCAACATTCAAAATGGTAGTGGAAAAAGTAAGTGAACCCCTGGAACTAATAACTGGTTGAGCCCCCCCTTGGCAGCAATAACCTCAACCATCTTGTAGCTGTGGATCAGACCTGCACATCGTTCAGGAGAAATTTTAGCCCATTCTTTGGCAGAACTGCTTTAGCTCAGTCATATTCTTTGAACGTCTCCCGTGTATGGCTCTCTTCACGATATTCCATAGCATCTCTATTGGGTTGAGGTCTGGGGGCTGACTTGGCCACTCCAAAAGGCAGATTTTGTTTCGCTGAAGCCATTCTGTTGTGGACTTGCTCTGGTGTTTTGGGTCATTGTCCTGTTGCATCACCCAACTTCTACGATTTCAGCTGACGTACAGACATTCTCACATTATCCTGAAGGATTTTTGGATACACTTGGGAATTCATCTTCCCCTCAATGATTGAGCTGGCCAGGCCCTGATGCAGAAAAGCAGGCCCAAATCATGATGTTTCCTCCACCATGCATTACGGTTGGGATGATGTTTTCACGATGATATGCAGTGCACTTTTTACGTCAGATGTAGTACTGCATGTTCTTTCCAAATAGTTCAATCTTAGTTTCATCAGTCCACAAAACATTTTGCCAGTACCACTGTGGAGTGTCAATGTGCTCTTTCACAAACTTCAAGCATGCAGCAATTCTTCTTTCTTTTTAGTGAAGCAGCGGCTTCCTTTGTGGTGTCCTGCCATGGACACCCTGGTTGTTCAATGTTTTACGTACTGTAGATTCATGAACATAGATGTTATCCAGTTCCAATGATGCCTTCAAATCTTTGGCTGTCACTTGAGGTTGTTTCTTTACCTGATTGATGAGTCTTCGTTGCGCCCTTGGGGTCATTTTGACTGGGCACTCACTTCTTGGTAGAGTAGCCATGGCCCCAAAGTGTCTCCATTTGTAGATTGTTTGCCTAACTGTAGACTGATGAATTTTTTTAAGTCTTTTAAATCACTTTATAACCCTTTCCAGCTTTATGTAAATCAACACTTCTTGATTGTAGATCTTCTGAAAGCTCTTTTTGGTGAAGCATGGCTCACATAAGCATATTCTTCTTGTGTGGAGCAAACTCAAAAGGTTTGAGTGGTTTTTATCTATCAAAGTAGCTCTAGTCCACACGTCCAAACTCATTTTCTTAACAAGACTCCAGGTATGCCAACACCTGACTCCAATTAGCTTTTTTGAGGTCATTAACTCAGGGGTTCACATACTTTTTCCACTAGCACTATGAGGTTATTATGGTTGTTCTCAATAAAGACATGAAAGATCAGAATTTTGTTTGTGGTGTTATATTAGGCACATTATATTCATCAGTACTCTTGACTTAGATGAAGATCAGATCACATTTTATAACAAATTAATGCAGAAAACCATGAAATTCCAAAAGGTTCACATACTTTTTCTTGCCACTGTATGTCTACCTTCCTAAATTCTTTCAGAAAAATGAATTACAGACACGGGTGGCCTCCTGGCTTCTCTATACCTATTTCTTCATTCCATGCTTCCACACACAGATGTTGACGCTGGCGTAGAGGAAATAAAGCAAACCTGGCAACCAAGTTGTTTCCAGGAGCAGCCAGCTCTGTGGTGTAGGTTTCCTAGCAGAACTTGGCGGGTTCTGCAGAATGAGCTCAGTCTAGTCAAAACTGTTTAATTAGCTATAACATCTCTGGACAAATGTCTACTGCAACTCCAGTCACCGGAGTCTCTACCATTGGTGAGAAAGGCCCCTGTAACTGTGGACCACATAGATACAAGTATGTGTGTGTTTTTGTTGTTGTTGTTTTTTTTTTTTTTTTTTATCTGCTGACTCTATAAACACAAAAGCAAAAATGTTTTTCTAGGAGACCTCCTACACTACACACATACAGTCTTCAGGTTGGGACTGGATTAAACTAATGCTGCACAATCTGAACATAACATCCAGCTACAACTAGCAGTATGAAACAAGTTTCAGCACAACACAATCTAATATCGATTCTCTTGGCCAGCAGTCCGATGTTTGTCAGTACAGGTATAGGTATTCCACAATCTGATTTCAATTCCATTTGACTGAAGGGCCTGCGATCAATATCAAGTGGTATTATATGCCTATTTCACTCAATTATATGGGTGTGATGCTACACTTAGCTCACAAGACAAGACTTTACACAATAATGGGTTCATGAGAATAAGATGACATGATATTTTAACACTATTTTTAAGAACTCTTCAATGACAAAATATTTGACTGGTACAACAGTCTTATTTGACTGAAAGTCACTAAATGCAAAACAATGAAGGTACATTCTGAAATGCTTTAATCATCTTGTAATAAATATCACTTCAGTTCTACTTTGAGTATGAATTATCATGTGCAATAAAAAAACAATAGTCAAGTACTGTAAAAGGTTTTGCCACAGACTCAACTGACTGGCTTCTCTCCTGTATGATTTCATACAAGTCTCTTCAGACCTTATAACTGTGCACGAGCTTCTTCTAACTTCTAATTGAAGCTGTGTGTGACCTATGCTAATTTGACCCCCATCACAGTGGACGGTGCGCTGACCAATCACCCTGTCTTTTTTTGGCACTTCACCTCAGGTGAGTTTTGGCCACAGTGCTGTCATACATTTTTCCCCATATTCATATTTTTTCAAGATGTATTTTAGGTTATATTTAAGAGATGTCATTTGTAACAATCTATTCTGAGACACAGTTTAGTGTCAAGTGTTGACCGTAGGGACAGTTCTTTGGGACAGAAAACTGGGGTTAAGTATGCATACCTGCAAATGTACTATTACAATAAGTCTGTATAGTTTTGAAATCTTAAAACTATTTTCTTATGCAGTGACAGTTGCAGAAAGCCAATAGAAGATATTTCTCTTTTTGAGATTTAAGTGCATCATTTCACTGTTTTATTTACATTTGCCATATACTAGTGTAGCATATCCAAATAAACAAATATAAATAAAACCCACCGCAGCGCAAGTGTCACTTTCAAATCTCATAGGATGACTGTGTGTGCCCCAGGGGGTTCGTGACATTTTCAGCACCTCAGATTATTTGAATAGTGGAAAGGGCAGGACATGGCATACGCCCGGTGAGGCTCAGCATTTAGCTTTGAAAGCAACGTTTGCATTAGCAGAGAGATATCTGCATCTCAGCAGTGAAGAGAGAAGTGGGAGAGAAATTAGCAAATAGGAAGGGCGAGGTGGGGGGGGAGTGGAATCACAAATGTTTAATATCTCTCCGACATGTAAATATTAACAGACTATCAGGTGGGTTTTGGCAGTAAGGCGGAGACACATACAAATGGGATAACTAATTGATATATTGTTCTAATTTGGACCTTGAGTCTATAATAAAGTGTCATTCATTCATTCTTATAAGCACTGAGCAGAGAAATGATAAACCAATTTAAGGATAGCAGTGAGGAATAAGATCTCAAACAGATCTCGCCTCATTTCCTTCAAAAAAATAATGCCAAATATAAAAAAAGAATCTTCAAAATCAAAGCAATTCTCAGATGAGAATATGCTAATTGCCTTTGTTGTAAACCTAGCAGCTTCATTCAACTGCTGAAATGGACAGCCACCATTATTATGGACCATTACATAACTATTTATTAGCAGAGTTTCTTGGCAACACACATCACTTGTCATGTTTCCACCCACTCAGGTTGAGCTGAACACAGTGAAGGTGATTATGTAGCTTTTATGAGCAACGGCTCAGTGCTCACCCTTCACACCTCTATGCTGAGAAAAAGACTTAGTGTTCACACTGCAAGCAACCAAGAAATAAGGTGGCATGACTGTATCAACTAAAGCCACTTCTATGCATGTCGATTAAGGGTCTCTGGACAGGAAATAAATGTTTGGTCTTGTGGCGTCATGGCTGCATGGAGAGTTTGTCCAGGTGCACCTGCTGATAGGCATCTAGACATCAACACACTAATGGCAAAAATCTGAGATTGAACAGGAAGACGGACTTCCTTACAGATAAGTATACTGATAAACACCAACACAAGGCAGATTTCAGACAGTGGGTACAACTGGACCACTGTGTGACCTTCATGCTAAAACAGCTTAAAGGCTCCATGTTATCATCAGCAGGCTTTCACCTTCATATATTGCAAAACGCTATCAACACCCTGAAGGGCCTAAAGAACTTAGAGTAAACAACAGGCAGGTTTCCATCTGTCTGCTGTACTGGTAAATGAATCCCTTGAGAATAATCATACTCAAAGCCACCTTGATTACAATGTATTCTAATTTCATAGCATTCTTTCCATTATGCCTTTCCCTTTCCCAGGAATCTGACTCTGATCAAGTGAGCTGATGTGAAAAGGAAGGATGGGTTGCATTTGCATTTTTACCTCAGCCTCAAAGAAGAGGAAACACTTCAGAACAGAACTACAGCTGGTATCTATCTTGATCCATCTGCTGGACAAATGTTCCTGTTGAATCATTGTACTGACACAGCATAAAATAGATTAATTAAGACAGGGGAGGAGGGGGTAAAGCTTAAGAGAAAAAGACCGAGACAAAATGGAGATTGGGTATGATGCATGTTAATACATTTATTTGCCTTTGAGCTTTCCACTCTTGACTAAGATGATGGTCGAGATCTAGATGGTATCCCGGGGATTAAACAGGCATCTCTGCTCTCATTTGGATGGTCTGTTTCTGCTCAGGGCTCTTGTCTAATGAGAATGCCAGTTTATGGAACTACCTACAGCAGCTAGGTCACCAGTCAAGTCGAGCTCTCAGCACTCTAGGATACATGTAGATGTTCACTAAGCAATTAAGTAGTATTATTTTCACCGGTTTTCAGCCTCCTCAGATTCTGCAGCTGCAGCCCAGGCCACCAGGGAAGAGCAATGGCTGCCAAAGGCAAAATGAGTGAGAACAGGGTTGTAATAAACATCAGAGCAGTGATAAACATATGTGGTCAAAGCTGGACAACCCTCCAAGCACAGCAGAACATCCATAGTTTAGGTTTGATAATTAATTATTGCAGTTTTGGTCAGTGTCATGCTTGTCTAAAATTACCAATTGTATTAATAATGTGATCAGAAAAAGTTGAATCTTTTGTTATATAAAGTAAATATACTATTTAAACAGATTTGATAAGCGATTCAGTGATTCATAACTGGGGTCAAATTTGATAAGATTTTGTTGAACTCCATCCCTACTCAGGGTCAGTGGAGGTTCACTGTTCCATTCTAGAAAAATATGGAGAAAAACTACTTGCTTTTTCATTACCTAAATTTGTAAGTAGTCTAGTAGAGGATACAATGAGTGCAAACAGCAATGATCTGTCCACACAATAATGGACAGATTCACACAGATGTGAAGCGCAAGACCATGGTTGTGAAATTAGGCACAGCTTGAACACAGAAGCTCATCTACCTTTTAAGTGAAATATAAAATTTTTGCACCAGCTAGAATTCAATACAAGACCAACTTTGCCAGTGAAAAGCAGGGATGTGGAGAGCTCCCACTTGTCTTAAAACTGATATAAAAAAATAAAATAAAAAACACATGCAACCTCACAACAACATAAAACACAAAAGGAAACGTAGTAATTCAAAAATCTATTCTGACTGATACTTTCCTGAGATACGGCAGCAGTCCGTGGTTATTTGCATGGTTCTTGGTTTTCAAGCTGTTGCATTTACACAAAGCAAAAAGTAAAAGTAATGAAAAAAGCCCTGACAGTTACTTTTCTAGAGAATATCCCATAAATATATTATTACAGACAGGGAAGACCGTAGATTTACATACCAAAACCAAGATAAGACTCCCAAGTCCTTAGTCCATCAGATCACCAGGAGATGAACATGTCACATGTCAAAGTGTCCTTGGGCAAGATACTGATCCCTAAGTTGCTCCCGAGTGTGGGTGTTTGTGTTGGCACTGCCGACGGCTGCCTCGATTTTGTACCAGAGACAAATTCCTTGTGTATGTAACATACTTGATTAGTGAAAGTGATTATCATTATAATAAAACAGCCATCATTGTGGAACACAGATTCCATCCAAATTAAACCGAAATTCTAACTCTAAAATAATAATATATATTAAAAAATCATTTATGAAATGAGGGGTCTTGTTCAGTTTTCAGTACATGCACACACACAAGACAATAACATAATGGTTTCCTCTACCCTTAAATGTAAACAGCTGTGGAAACCAGTGAGGCCTGACTGGGACAATAGCTTCCCTCTGACTGTCACTCACACTCTCTAGAGAGACACCTCACTGCAGGAGGTGGCGCGACCCCCTGAGACTTGACACCTTTACACAGACACAAACACACACACAGACACACAATTATGCACTCTAAGGCCACTAATTGGCTTGCTTGGCTGAGTGTGAATGCTAACCGGGTACAGGGCAGCAGCTGTTGTTATATGTGGCTCTCTCAGAGGTGAAGAGGGGAGGACGAAAAGAGGAAGTGTGTGTGTGTGTGTGTGTGTGTGTGTGTGTGTGTGTGTGTCTACAGGTTTGGAATAAAGAATTTGGTCTCACGCTGTGTCCTTCCCCACAGCAACAGCCAATTACTTGCATGTAAAGCTGGAGCCCTGCTTGTTTTTCTGCCAGAGCCTGTCTCGTCTTTTAGCACAGACAGTACTGCTTCCTGTCTGAGTTCTCCTACCTGCCTGGGAGACCACATAAGGCTGGTATCCCATAATCGTTGCCATCCTTACCCACCCCACACAGGCCAGGGTCAGTGCTGGTGTACTGGTACCCTTTCAGATATCTTTGTTCCCCCTACCCTTTAGCCACTTTAGATTTCCTTCTACAGCAGGGGTGTCAAACTCAATCGCACAGGGGGCCAAACCTCAAAGCACACTTTAGGTCGCGGGCCAAACAGGATAAACATTTATTGAACAGACTAAAACTAAATGTTTTTTGAACATAAATATGAACTGAAACAGACAGGATACAATATTATTCCAAAATAAATCAACTTGAACTTAAAATTAGCAGCCGTATTTCTTTTAAGGCTTACATTTACAAACACCTGGTTTTTGTCTGGACACAAGACGTCGCACACTTTCATCATGCAGCTCTTCAGAAACTCTCCCTCGGTAAATGTCCAGGCTGATTTTCTCCTCTCCACAATAAAACTTGCTTTTCACAGCAGCTTCACTGTGTGATTTCGCTTTGGTGAAAACGTCAGCTGTGACGTCAGATTCCTCTTCAACTTCTCTACCTTCTGTAGCTTCTGCTCTTCATTCACGTTTTTCAGCTTGTCCTGATGTTTTGTCTCGTAGTGCTGTCTTAGGTTATTTCCTTAATTACAGCCACATTAGCTCCATAAATAAGACACACTGGTTTACCGACAATGTCAGTAAACATATACTCAGCCTCCGACCGGTTTAGAAAGGCTCTGTTTTCAGAACCAACTTTTCTCTTGGCCATTGTTAGGGGCTAGCTTTGACTTGAAATTAGGGTTGTATACATCAACAAACGCTTGATTGATCTGACGTAATTGACGCAGGTAGCCTATCGTTCAGTAAGGCAGCTGTTGCGCTGCATTATGGGATTTGTAATTTGTGTGTTATCGGCACTTCATATCGCCAGGCCATTAATCTGACAATCTAGTAGTAGTAGACAATCTGCTACACTCCACCACACCCTGCCCAGTTCTTCAGATATATTATGAAGTTACAAGAAATGAGAAGGCAACAAAACTGTGATCAAGACAAAATCAATGAAAATTTCTGATTGGTTAATAGATCGATCCGGCTCAAAGTCCTTCAGAAGCTAACATCTCGGCACTGTTGCCAATGATGTTCAGTGAGTCTGGGTCACACTATCCATATTAAGACTAGTTTTGGACCATATTTCTACAACAAAAATATTTGGAAAAAGTAACATATTGTAACCAAGTATATCTTTGACACTTTTTAAAGAGGTGGTATTATGATCCTTTTCAACTCATTTTTATAAATGAGTATTTTAAACATTTGACACTTTTTATTCACCCTGAGTTCATTTCATTAAATCCAGCTTGACAAACAGCTCAGGTTCCCCTTTGACCCCCAGAAGATTGCACTGACCAAGTACAGTCTGCACAGCTATCAGCTGGGCATTCCCCATGATTTCACAGTAAATGTGTTTGGTCTGCAGAAAGAAGCCAGAAGAAATATATAATCTTACCTTTGATGGAAATGGCGGCAAAAGTCACA
>NW_018127883.1:6495655-6496024 GCF_001952655.1 Monopterus albus | reverse complement strand
GGGTTTTTTCATGCCAGCATCTTTTTTTTTTTTTTTTTTTTTTTATGAATGACCTCGAGACATTTTTTCTTTAATGCACTATTCACACAATGCAACCCTGCCATTACAGTACAATGCCTCCTGGCAAATAAACTCTTGTTGCATGTGAATGGACTGCAGGATGAGAAATCAATCCAGGTGTAAACATGAATATATCTATTCATCCTTCATACACTATACTATATATGTATAAATCTTGGCGACAATCGTAGGAGTAACCTCGTGGGCCAAAACCAAGGGGTTCTGGGTAATGCTTTCATCCAGGAGAGTGGTTCAGGTTAACACATCTCTCTCTTGCTTTTTCTCTGCCTCCAAGAATAATTCATTAAG
>NW_018127883.1:6475031-6495094 GCF_001952655.1 Monopterus albus | reverse complement strand
GGGTTTTTTCATGCCAGCATCTTTTTTTTTTTTTTTTTTTTTTTATGAATGACCTCGAGACATTTTTTCTTTAATGCACTATTCACACAATGCAACCCTGCCATTACAGTACAATGCCTCCTGGCAAATAAACTCTTGTTGCATGTGAATGGACTGCAGGATGAGAAATCAATCCAGGTGTAAACATGAATATATCTATTCATCCTTCATACACTATACTATATATGTATAAATCTTGGCGACAATCGTAGGAGTAACCTCGTGGGCCAAAACCAAGGGGTTCTGGGTAATGCTTTCATCCAGGAGAGTGGTTCAGGTTAACACAACTCTCTCTTGCTTTTTCTCTGCCTCAAAGAACAATTCATTAAGAGCTACAACAGCTACATAAAAAAAAAAACAACAAAAAAACAAAGCAAAAGCACCCATGAGCAGTTTCTCCCTTCACTGGTTCCCTCTACTCATTTATCTTCCCACTCTTCCTTGGATTCAGGTTGGCAGTCCAAACGCCACAGGAAGGGGGAGACAAAAGAAGTAAAAGCTAAATAACAGGTCATACACAAAAAGTCAGAGAGAGGTGAATATCTATTTTGCAGTATCTTGAAAACCAAACCTTTGCCACCATGGGAGACCCCTTGTCCTCCTGCTCCGGACTCACCCCGTGAACATTATTGACATTCTTAAAACACATTGCTTTATTGGCTGTAAAATAGACACAGTGGCCTATTTATAAGAGGATTAAGTAAAGAAAGACAGACAGCAGGAGGGTGTTCTGTGTCTGGCAGCACTCCTAGCTTAAGAGAGAGAACCCATTACAAGCCTTGCGTGACCTGCGGCTCAACTCGGAGCTCGTCGAAGGTGAATGGGGTTTTTTCGTTATAGGAACCTACCAAACAACACGTGTCACAGGTTCTACATTTGTTTCCACTACACTTGGCCCGCTTTGGAGATGCGTGCTGGTAGCTAAATTTTGGCGTCCCTCAGGAGGTAGTATTAAAATCGAGTACAAGGACCGTGAGGGGGGAAGGGGGTGCATGCGAGCAGAACAGCTGACTGGTTAAATGTCTGCGTCTTCATACATCTGGCTGCATGTGAGAGGGGAGCAGCCCGTCCCCCCTCTAAACAAAGACCAACAGAGCAAAAATATAGTTGAAAAACAAAGCAGGATGGCCTGCATCAACGCCGGAGGCTATACTTGGTGATGATCAAGGGAAATACGGGGTATACTGCTCGTTAGGTCCCGATAGTGGAAACACAGCAAATGTTTCCAAGGTGCTGGGTAGTTTGGGGGTATATGTGTTTTTCTTAATGACTGAGGCAAATGGAAATGCACAAAGTAACACAATGCTGACTGTGGCTTCTGGGTGTCATGACATTATTGGGACCAGCTGCTCTCTGACAACAAGATGAAGCAGAAACAGAGGAAGCTATCATAGTTTGTTAGCATCTACTTTTATCTAACAACAAAGCACAAACCAGAGCTAGTTGGCATGAACATAACACACCTGAGTCCCACAGCCTCAGGTCTTCTTTGAACATCTCCAAACAAAGGATGTCCAATAAGTCTCAGGCAGCTTTTAAAAAAGGTATAAAGTACATCCAGTGTAAGGCATCACCAGTAGCTGTCTAACTCCCACCTGTGGGTCAGTAGCACAAAGAGCAAATCTGCCTCTCTTCACATCAATGGCGACCGGAGCAGTTGCTACAAAGATTTCTTTTGTAACAAAAAACAGTGAGGATTTACCAGCAGATGCCAAACAATAACGGATTGAGTTTCACAGTAAAAACAGCTGCATGTCTAATTTCAGTCCTCAGTCCCACCCCATTCTGGCATCCAGTAACAGTCTGGTTTATCTTTCCATCTGGCCTAAACCCAGCAACCAGGCTACAGGTCTAATACAGCACTGGTCCAGTTCTCAGGTGTCAACCCTACTGAATTGAAGCTGGGAGGGACGGGGCACTGTAGTGAGTAAAACCACCCCTTTCAACCTCTGAAACTCATCCAGGACCAGTGGGACAACAGGGAGGAGAGCAAAAACACTGGGCCAGGGATTGTTGATTCCTTGTAGATCTCTACACAGGCTGTTTGTTGTCATTCTACATTTTAGTGCAGTCTATTGATCTGCAACCCTGTGTAGCTCATGATCCTGTCTAAGGGAGATCCAAACATGCCTTCGTAATGGGCTGATGGGCTTACACAAGGAGGGGATGTCAGATGCATTATAAAAAGATGGAAAGAATTCTCCTTTGGAAATGGAGGTAGCTTAATAGTCATCAAATGAAATTAAAGCATCATATAATTAGACAAAAGCACAAAACCAAAGGAGAGAAAGCCAGGTATTTATATGGTTTTAATGATACATTTATTTTAAAGGATAAAGTGGCCTGTGAGAAACAGAAATAAAAGCAAGTTTGAGGTGTTCAGGGCATCCATCATGCATCTTTGTGTGCTCAAATAAAATCTTCCAACAGGCATTTCTGTGTCAACCGTGATCGGACAGGGATCCTCCCGGGAGAAGGATCCAGATGTCAAGGGTTAATTAAGGGTAATTTATTTTTGCTGAGAGAAGCAATGATCTTCCTTATCTTCAGGCAGCCGCCCTCCCACTATGTGTTCCTTGAAAGGCGTTCACCAGTGACAGATTCCTTTGGCTGCTGCTTTTTTTTTTGGGATGTTGAAATTGTTTTTATTATTATTTGTGTGCAGAACTTGATCGATTTTCATCTTACATTTTTCCCCAAAAAAGTCATCTTAAAAATACACTGCACTATAAAATCTTTGTTAAACTGGAGCAGAAAAGGGCAGCTTTATTATGCTTAATGGCTTAATGCCCTGCATCTCCTCAGAGGCATCAACGCTTCTTTACTCTTTTGTGACAACTGCGCTCCAAGGCCAGTCTAACCTCAGTCTATTGTTTGGTGACCTGAATAAACCTGCAGTCAAGATAATACCTAGGCCATTTCATGTAAGAGAAATCTAAGGCAGTAACAACTGTATGGATGTTAAGTGTTCACTAAGCCCTGCCTCACCCAGACGCTACTCTCCAAGGTCTAAAAAGGCTATGGTGTTAGCAAAGGTCAACAGTAAGACCACATGAAGGTTAAGGATGCCTTTGACAAAGCTGTAGCACTAAATTGACCTAAACCAGCAGGCCAAGCTGCCAACGGTAGACCAGCTCAGTGAAGGACCCGTTCTCATGGGTTATTGGACACCAGCACATGAAGAGAAATCACAACAGGCACAAGTATTTCTGTACACCCCGCAGTGCAATTCACTGGCATCAGGAGATCCTATACAGCTAATTCAGGCAAATGACATTTACTGAAGAGTTATTTAGATGCTATTGGTGGCTCGGGTCTTTGTGCTAAGGGGATTAGCGCCACCGTGCCCACCACTGAAAGGCGTCTTTGTGGCTGTAGTCTTTAGTGGAATGGGAGAGAAGCTCAGATGCCTGCATGGAGGGTGTCAGTTATCAGGGATCCTGCCATGCCTTGCTAATCTCTGGCCCTGCAGAGTTCCTGAACCCCAGCCAGCATGTCCTATGCCAGCCTCTAGAGTTCCCTTAAACCAGAGGGACAATGACAGGTATTCACAGGGAGAGCCACTGGACCGTCAAGCTCCTCTCCTTAAGTCAACAGCATAAGAGCAAGGAGAACACTGGGGCTGCAGGACAAGAGGTCTTAAAGCACCACTACTGCATTAGCCAATGTTGGCATTCAACGGAGACAAGCTTCAGACATATACAGTATATTAGCACTGTGCACTCCCACATGCACAAATCACTATGAGATAGAACTGTGATGTTTCATTAAGAAGGTGTCTTTCAGATGGACAACAGTGTTTACTGCTAGTGAAGAGAAAGAATGAGCAGATGAGGTTACAGTGAACGTGAGGAGAGCAAAGCTACATCAATTAACTGAAGTTAATCTAGTTCATATCAGGGCTGGGAAATTTATGAACATAAGGGTTTGTTTTCATTTCTATTCAAGGTACAAAGACTTCAGAGATGGGCATTTTATCCAGTGTGAATCCTTTCCAATATATGAAATCTATTTGTCTAAATCAGTTAGTTTAAAAAAAAAACATGCCTTGAATTTAAACTGATATAACTTAATATTTAAAAATCTAGCTTTAATAACTTCATACTTAAGAATCTCACCATGTTAATATCAAAATTCATTTGTTATTGTAGATGAATTACCAAACAAGCCTGACACTGACAGAAACTACAGTAAGGATAATCACCTTTATTGACCAACTATGTTACACACAAGGAATTTGTTTCCAGTACAGAACCAATGGCAGCCATCTGCAGCACCAAATTTAACCAATGGCTCTAACCATCGGGGGCAACAGTGTCTTGCCCAAGGACACTTCGACATATGGACTGCCGGCATCGAGATTCGAACCTTCAACATTCTGGTTGGGAGACGACTGCTCTACCCACTGTACCACTGTCACCTCGTAATGAACTATCACACCTAAACCAAAGACACACTGCAGCGCTCTAAGGCTGTAGGGCCTTCACCATATATTTTATCACTGCTCTGCAACATTCATTAACCCCGTCTTCACATTTTCCCTTTTGCTGCCATTTGCTCCTCACAACACAGTGAAAATAATATCGATTCTACTTTATGGTCAACTGAAACTCAAGTTAATAACTTGCATGTACAGGGGACTTAGTATTCAGATAATACTAAGTCCCCTGTACATGCAAGTACATGCATTATCTGAAGGTGAACTGGTTGCTGCAGTGCTGCAGGGCACACAATCTGACAGGTCACACTAACACCGGTTGCAGACTGAGGCCAAACACTCAACCTTTTCCAGTTAAACCAATAAAATGTCAGACATGAAGTAAATATTTAAACAGAGGACATGTCGTTCCCACTTTTTCACAAACAACTTCCTGCAAATTTTACATTTTGCAAATATTCTACTGACTTCAGAACAGTTAAGCCAGATGTTTTTCTTTTTCACATTTTATAGATATGTAACATTTTAATATATAACATTTTTCCAACAGCATAGCTGAGGTTGTATATGTCGATTTTGGTTTTTTTTTTCCAGTGTCTGTATTGTCAGAGAAACCAAAGAGTGTAAACAGAAGCTTAAGTAGTCCAGTGTCTTTATATCTATCAGAAACCATCTCTAAACTATTGTCACCACATTTTAATTTCTAATTTCACTAGTCTGTCTTCCTTCTTTTCACAGGGCAATTAGTTTTATCTTGTAAAAACCGTTTTGAACTATTAACCTTGCACTATTTGTTCCTTTTACATTGCAGCTTCTTGTGCTGCATGTTCTTCACATAAGTTTTATTCCTAAAGCACTACTTAAAATCTGATTAACTTGTTTCATTGTTGTTGCAATGTTCAAAGAATCAATTACTCTCCCCATCCAAACTTTACATACATTCCACATTTACGCCAAACACAGTAACAGCTTCATCAGCTGCAGAATTCCTACAGGGAAGACTAGCTAATGAAAAAGTAGGTCACAGAAGTACTGTGCCATATGTTCCACAAAGATCACCTCTGTTTCGCACTCCTAGCCATTCATGTGTGTTATCTCTGATGGCTTAATTAAATGTGGATGAGTAGGAGGAAGGGAATGATATGCAAAACACAGCAAAAAGTTGCCTTACAGGCATCCTGGAGTTTTAGGAGTTTGAACATTTGGAAGGAGGTAAAAGGGTGCATGGGCACAGAGGGAACAGAATAAAAAAAGCGATGGGAGAGGCTGATTAGTGAAACCAAGTGAAGAGATGATTCACTGAAATGTTGAATTAATTTGTGGCTGTCAGTTTCTCTTTCACACTGTGGTGTTGGGGGAGCGGCGTGTCTGCCTCCACCATTCCTTGGATCCTACCTCTTCCTCCACATGCCTTGGCCCAGGACAGCTTGGCTCTCCACAGCCCTGCATGGCCTCCTTTCCACTCCACTGGGAAGCAGACATGCAGAGGACTATCGTAAATGCTTGGCTGCAGAACTTCATACACCAGCGTCTCATCTCCTCCTCCCATTGTTCTCTTAAACTGGTTTAAGTGTCTGGCGAGATGTGCCACGGCCCCCCAAGTAAGGGCTCAATCCTAGGTTAAAACACATCATCTACCTACTACATAGACATAAAGAGCTGGGTGGATTTTGGTCCAGGCTTTGTTAGAGTAAGCCAAGTATCTGCAGGCACATAGTCCAACTGCCTCAAAGTTTAAGAAGTTAAGGCAGAAGCTCTAGCAGGTCACTGCAAAAACTGGGCTATAAAGTAGGTTCAGGCTCTGTGCAAATTGCTCTAAGGTCAAATACCACAAAACAAACACAGAGCTACAGGCCTAGACAGACTCAGCCTATTGATTTTGATAACAATGAAGTAATGAGAAGTCTCCATCACTGACCAAGTTTCATGGATATGACATGGTCAGGCGATCAGGAGCAGTGTGGCGTCCTAACAACAATCCCCGACACCCCCGATCACACACACGCACACCTCCTATTTGGCACTGCAGTGGAATGTGGCCGCTAACAGCTCAGTCCCATCCCAGTGTTCACTGAGCAGATAAGTACAATGTCTCTTTTCAAAGGAGGCGCTCAGATGAAAGAAGCCAAGTTAATTGCCTTGGCTACAAAAGAAACCTGTATGTAAGGCCGTCACATTTCCCCCGGCAATTAGGGCTCACTTCCCCCCCAGGTACTTGTGAACAAGCTAAGGGAGCTGACACTTCTGTGACTGAGCCATGGGGGAAGACCAGATTCCACCTGTCATGTGCTAGTCATCTATAGAGCATGTACGACATGATGTATTGGTACCCGAGTTCTGTCACTACAGAAATGTAAAAGGAAGGTAACAAAGATGGATTGGCAGCACTTGTCACTGAAAACTATCACTATTAGATAAATGTATACAAAAAATTCAAACTGATGTTCAGTGTAATGCACTGCATCACATTGTTTAAAAAAACTTCCCAAACATAAAACAAAAACTTTGTCACCTAGACATATCAATTGAAATTTTACTTTGTAAAGTTAAAAAGAAGCCGCAGCACAGTGGACTAACGTACCATGGTGATCTTTATCAGGCTTACATGTTTCACCAGACTCAGCTTCATTAGAGCAGAGTTAACTGGCAAAAGAACAGAATAAAATCCTACAAAGCTATGCTACTGGAGGTGGTACAAATGAAGAGATTCATTCCAAAACTTTCATATCAAGATTAAAACTAAAAACTGCCACTGAGTTCCAAAGACAAAGAACAGACATCAAATTTTGCAACAAAGCCTGTTGTAACTGTTCATATGCACAAATAACTAGGCGGCGTGAAGAAAATTATATTCTGTGTCCGCATAAACACAAGCAAATCAGTCATTTGCACATTAGTCCATAAGGGACTAATGATGACTGCACATTCTGGTTAATATCAGGCCTTTTAACTGGATAGACTGTACTGTTTTGCAGCGAGGACAGAAAAGAAATTAATTGATAAAGTGCAAGGTTTCATTTATCTTACTGAGAATGACCTGCAGTAAGTGAGCATTTTAAAAGAAGGTCTGACTGTGGAATAGTTGTCATTAGTTGCAGGACCTGTCAGTCGACTGAGACTGTTCTAGTTGAGCCTTTGCTTTTATTTCATTTATTTTTTCCAGTCAGTGTGGATCACAATAGAAAGCAGGGCCAGACTTGTAGTTTGTCATCTCATTCTCATTTTGGTGTGCCAAGCAGGAATTTGCTCAGGCCTTCCCCATGTGGTCGGGGGGGAATACCCACCTCAATGGTAACACTGTCCAATACATGGATGTACATTAAGGTCAGATCTATTTAGCAAATTGTAGATTGTGGAGAAAAGGACAACAAAACCAACTGACAGTTGACTGACAAAATCTTTTGTGGGTTACAGCCCTAGTTTGAAGGAATAAGTATAACAAAGATGTGGAATGTGGACATATGGCATCTGATACCAGCACTTTTATCTGCGATTTCTGACGCCCTTTCAGTTGACTCAGTGGCTGCAAACCAAGGGCATCATGTGCCTTTGCCACTCTGTCTCGCAGCAAACAACAAACCACTATGGACAATAATTACATGGTGAGAACGCCGGTTAACCAACTACACTGGTGAGGCAGGGTTTTTTTTTTTTTTTTTGATGATTAGAGCAGATTAATTAGCTCTAATTGCTTCCTGCTTTACACACCATCTCCTGCAGGTCATGCAAACTGAGAATGAGAAATGTTTCGCTTTTCCTCAGGATTTAGGCTGAGGGGGAATGGGGCAGGAGTGAGGGTGTTGAAGAAGACGGGTTCAGTTCCTGCTTACTAGACTCTTCAAACCATGAGTGAAATGTGCACATACGCGGGCACATAGAGGGTTTGTTTGTTAGATTAAACTAAGAAGGAACTGAGTGACAAAACCCACTATTATGGGCTCATTTGTATGTACATCACAGCCACTCTTTGTACTGGAGCAAGATGTGTTGAGGCATGCTCCTCTGCTCTTCAATGAGAGAGTGACTGCCCCCTAGCCCCCTGTAAAACCCTGCAAAAGAGCTCTCTGCCGTGGTTCCACTAAAATCCTGCATTAGTATGGGTAACAGCTTGCTCCGAGTGAGATGGGCAACACACATGGCACGAACAAACCACCATGGAGATGAGGGGTTGACAAGTGCTAATGACATGGTTCAATTAAACAGCTGCATTCCAGCGACTGCCATCATGTTTCCAACTACAGATGTAAAACCATTTGAATATATTAAGCTAGTTGCTGTGAGTACATAACCAGATCGTGTGTTCATTACTGATGATTAGTGACAAACCACTGAACTCTTGATCCTTAGTGCGACTATTTATACAAGACAACATTGTGCCTGATACATAACAGACTGCGTTGCTATGTGAATAATGTGAAATGGTAAACAGAACTACAATGGTGGTTATTCGGTCTGCTGACCACCAAATGTTGGATGGACTTCAAAACACTTGTGGTTTTGAGTGAAATGTGACAGCAATTATTGGATGGATTTCCATGAGAGCTGGTACACACATTCATGGGCTCCTCTGAGTTTAAACCACTTTGGTGAACCCCTGACTTTTCATCAATCATCATCACATCAGAATCTCTATTTTTTCAAACTGGTTGATGACCTATACAGCTAATGGCGTCTCAGCCGCACTTTGTGTTTAGTACTACTTAGTAAATGTTACCACGGCAACAACATCAAAACAAAGACGGCAAACGTGGTGAACATTATAGAATCTTAGCACCGTCATTGTGAGTTATACTTCCATTAGCATTACACTTAAAGCACTACTGTACGACTGTGCATGGCTCTTAGTCTTGTTAAAGCATCAACTAATTATTCTTTATGGATTTATTTACAAAGTAATATGAAAAGTTAAAAAAAAAAAAAAATCAATCCACATCAGTCATATAAATTGTTGTCCATTAATTTTATTTTATGACAATGAGTTCAGTGTCTGGTTTCAGAACCAATTACAACTGTTCTGACTCTTCTCCCTGACAGGAAAAGACATGAAACAGTTTAGCGGAAGATAATGCATTTGCATCCATGACTAAATCCAATAATAACAGCCACTCATATTTTCATAATGCAGTCATCCTGTGGTGAAAATCCCATGCCATGTTTGTGTTTAGACCTGCAAGGTCCCATCTCCTGCTGCCCACAAGATGTATCCACTGAAAGCCCAGGTGAGTCACAGTCCACGGCGGAATTCAAGGACTCTTGCCGACTCCCTGGTGGTCTCGTTGGCTGATCAAAGCCTAATATGGCTGAGCGCTCAGCCTGTATATTCCTCTGACCTCATGGCTAATATTAATAAGCCCAGGAAACCACACTCCCACTAGAAGAAATGCCTGACACAAGTGATCTGAATTTCCCACAGCACCCTCTGATCTCCCAGCTGTATCAGCCGCAGGTTAAGTGTTTCATTCTATCTGTGTTTAGATGATGTGCAGGGGGGGGTTTATAGTGCTTTTAATGATGACAAAACTTTACAGTGAAACTCATTGAAACCTATGAATCACACGGATTTCCACAGAACAGGTTGACAGCACCTATCCATTATGAAGGTAGCACATGCGGGGTCAGAGTGAAACCTAGCAAAAGCTACTCTAGGCGTGTATACTGTGTGTGCACGCAGGGATCATGAAAGGCAGAGGGGTCCAGTCACTCTGACAATGAGCTGACACAACTCTCCTCAGCAACTCATCTACATCCATCAGCAAGACGAGAAGATTAGATACAGTTCTCATCCTTGAGGTTGTTTCACTTTCCTGTGTATATGGGCACTTTTGTCAATGTGGATCCAGGTGTTTTAGTCCAGACTGTAGATGTGGGCACAGCAGAGATTGAACCAGTGTGCCAGACTGATGGGTACCCAAGCTCCGGATGTGGCTAAATCCTCACCTTAATTTACTGCCTGGAGTAACCAACCTCACGCACAGAGAAGGTAGGTAGGTAGGTACTTTATTGATCCCTCAATGGGGAAATTTCAGTGTTTCAGCAGCAATGGAGAACAATATAACACCATGAGAAACAAACACCACACACATATCTTGATAACAAGGTTCAGGAAGAGATGAGCCAAAACAGGGTCACACTAAACCCAATCCCAGGACTCACAGGGGTCAGCATTTGACTGGCAGCACAATTCATTATAACATGCAGCAGAGGGATCTCATTTTAAATGCTGGCATCAGCATATTTTGCCTGCCAGTACTATTGAACCACCTGGACTACAGATATTAGGAATTTAAATTGGATACAAGTACATTTCCCAACTGAAATGCGAGGCCATGTCATGTCCCTGGAATTTCCCGTTCTTCCAACACACAGTAAGGAAACACACAGATTACAGCCCTGTAATCTGTGTCTTGACTTTCGATCACTCAAGCTTATTTAAAGGGGACACAGAATGGCTGCAGTGGTTTGCAAACAACAAAAGAATGCAAAACTTGTCATAAATTCAGCAGCTGCTTTATCTGTTAAATTAAATAATATCTTAAAATAAGTATCCACTCTACAATCTCAATTTCAAAAGTCAGTTACAGGAAACCACTGACTATCAGCAGCACAAGTGAAATGTGTGTATATATATAAAAACAGTTATTTTGTGATGCACTGCCTTCGATATTATCAAGGATTTGAGCCAAAGGACACTGGTAGATCAATCCTGACACACAGTAAACCGATTGTAAAATCCAGGATGATAGATCTAAACAAATAGTAATTCCCTTTAACAGACAGCAACAGCTACTAAAACCTCTTTATCTTTCCATGTCACCTGGAGGCATGCCCCTGTAACATAAGTCTTCCTCTCTTCCTGCGTCCCTTCTCTTTCAGCCCTGTTGAAAAGTAAGAACCCCTGAGAAGCCAGCAGTGGCGGCAGAAGCAGCTCACATTTCAAGACAAAGCATGATCCTCTGTGAGAAAGGAGACACTCTCCAATCCGGGCCTGCTATTTCTCACCAGAACCTGTTTTTCTGCCTGTTCCATGTCTCACACCTCTGCGCTGAAAAGCTGCCTGACAGTTGCCTTTCGACAAGGACAGACTAACAGGCTGTCAGGAATCAAGATCACTGGAGCTGCACAGTCTCTGTGTGAGATTGCACAGTGAATAGAGGCCACCTAAACTACCTCTGCTAGGGCCAATTTGCAGAATAACACACAATTTGGGTAAAAAACGAAAAAACTTTATACTATGTGATGGTATGCAAGGTGACACAGGCTTTGGCTTTAACACAAACAGACAGGGGATGCTAAATCAGCACAGGGTTAGTTTAGATGAGCTGTGTTTCTGCTGAGACTTTTGCCTGGTAGCACAAAGAACCCAAGAATTTACATCCTGAGCGTTATCAGTGCTGCAGCAGTCCAGCGTTTGTCTGAGGAAACAGATAAGAGAGAGCAGCTGAAAGTGTTTAGGGGAAAGTGACAGGATTTTAAACCTTGTTAAAATGCACAACATGGCGGCAGCTGGTTAAGATGGAGTTTCCTGTGTGAAATTATATGGTGGAGATAATCAGATAACCATCCTCTAAAGGTGAGGGGTCTTACACAAGCCCCAGTGTTTCAGGGCCTGAAGCTAAAAAAAAACATGTCGTGACCTTTGATCATAAAGCTCTAGCTCTGTCCAGCACTGTCTGACACCCAGGGTCAGGCTTATGACTACAGAGTGTGCTGCTGAGGGTCAGAAAATTTGTCTTCTAGCATGCACTGACAAAGAACCACTGATCCCAGCAACTGAACTTCACTCTTGAAAGTCTGAAGGCACACCCAGCAGCTCTGCACTGAGACAAATCTACAAAAATATCTTTCTGACAAGTCTACCATAAGTAACTTAAATGAAGACAAATATCAGAGCTCTGTAACTTAATATTCTGTTGTTTGCAGTAGCAAAGGTTTTCTTTTACTATAATCCTCCTCCTCCTCACTGTGGACATGAAGTGTAAACCTCTTGAAAAATCAAAGTGCCTCTCTCAACCAACAACTTAAAAGCTAAAACAAACACTAAATGTCACAGGGAAGAAATGTACAGGATACCTTAAAATGGTCTAAGTAAACTTGTTTATTTTGCAGAGCAAGCAGTTACTTAATTTGGATAAGAATAGTTGTGAAGGAATGGAGCTAATAAAAACAGCATGGTGAGCACGCTGCAGGGCGTCTCATTCTGTCTCATCAAATACCGTCACTCAATCGATAGTTCAGAATCATGCAGCCACCTGCTTGTGGCTACTATGTGTGCTGACCATGGTATTATTAGTAATGCGCCATCATTCAGAGGCCATGAGGGAGAAACATCAATTGGTACAGCTGTGTGGCTCCCTGGTGTGTTTTTAACAGGTTTTGGACAACAATGGAGCTCTGTGACACAGATGAATAAGCTAAACCAGGGTCTGGATTCTCAGACATTAAAGTACAGGAAATTCATTGCTAGTTTTAGTCTCTATAAGAGATTTGTAAAAAATAAACAAAAGCTAAATAGATCACTGGCCTTAACCTTTAAATCAGATGGAGTTTTCTCCAGAATGTCTCTGGACTAACACGCTCAGTGAACCAAGTCACAGAAAAGAACAGAGCCCCACAGAAAAACAACACAGGTTTCATTTACAAACAGGGACAAAAAAACAATGAAAGCCTCACATTAAATTACTGGAAGCTTCTATGGGAACTGATCTTCATCATAAAGTAATATTCCATCATAAAAGGCTAAAAATGGGCCATTGTTTATGGCGTGTATCGAGCAGCCTGGAAACACTACATTTAACAAGATCTAAAACCCCCCCAAAAAAAGCATTTTCACAAAATAAGAAGCATATGGCTTCACATTCAATTACAGCTATGTTCTCTCCAACTCACATTTAACAAGAAACACTTGTTCTCTGCTGCACAGCTTGCAGAGGAACCATCTTGCCGCATGGCTCAGGGTAACCTCAGAAAGTAGCCACCTAAAAGCAGATCCTGTTCAAAGGAAGAGACCATAACAGGGACATCAGTCGCACCACAAGATCATTTACAGCATTTTCCTGACAGGCATATATTGTACGTACATAGAAAAAGTCACTCTGAAGACTGACCCCCCCCCCGTGAGTGCAGTCAATCATATGTGGGGCATAAAGACTAAAGGTGGCTACATGTTGCCACTAAATTTAACTATCAGTGAATTATATCGATGTGAGTCTCCATTTACAACTGCTAAAGTAATCTCATTGCAAAATCCCAGATGTACATCTGAATTGATCTGATGTCAAATCCACGTTTTTTTTAACACGAGGAACTCAGAATTACTCTAAACCCGTGAGCTTTAGCTTAACATGAAGGGTAAACCAAAGTAGTATTAGAAGCACTTTGCATGCAATTTCTATAGTTACATATGGGCTATACTGAATATTATGCAGGATTAGTACATTAATACAGTTGTAAATTGAGTTACTATAACATGTAATGGCATCCACGTTTTTAAACACAAGCAAGCAAACTCATGAACGAACAAATTACAACTCTAATTTATGATCCTGTAACCGCAAAGCTTTTAACTCTATTATGATTTCATGGTGAATTTCAGAGGGAGAAAATTTGAAACCTCCCATCCTCGCAATTAAAGAATTGGCTGCCTAGGAATGTGAATGAGTGTTTGTAAAAGCCAGTCAACACTTTTCAACCACCCAACCAGGCTGAGATGCAGCATCAAAGACTGTTGCATCTTGGTTTAGAGTGGCATTTAATACATTAATCTGGGAGCATGGTAGGACAGGCCTGGCATTTAATACATTAATCGAGCATGGTAGGACAGGCCCTGGCATTTAATACATTAATCTGGGAGCATGGTAGGACAGGCCCTGGCTCTCTCACATCACCTAATTCACAATGAAAGTCAAATTAGGATCACATACCCAATTTAGCGAGCGCCAGAGAGAGCTCATCTGGGAGAAAGGGCCCAGAAGGACCAAGACAATGATCACCTTACTGGACCAACAGAGTGAGAAATGGCTTTGTCTATTTCTCCCAAAACATATCCAGTCTAGTTAGTTAGGGAAAGCGAGCACAAGCTCACAGCTCTGTATCTGTACAACATCTATTCAAGCATGTATTGTCAAAAATATAATCTCTCAGGAAGCCATCTGTGAAAACTGTTTCTGGAGCAAACGATCCCTAATGTGCTGCTGACCTTTAACCATCCATTACACTTATGAAGGTGATGAGGTTCCAGCAGGCAGTTTATCTGTAGTGGCTAAAAACCTCTTCTCTTCCTCACTATTAAATCACGTAATTCATCTGCACTGAAACCTGAGAAGGATTTTTGGGGGATGACCTCAGCTTCTCTCTGACCCTCTCAGCTCCTTCCCTCTCTCATGATTTCATGTCCTCCTGCCACCCAAATTACCCATACTCCTGCCATATATTAAAGTCATCATTAGGACATATTTACAAGCACAGTTGACTTCTGTCCAGTTTTTAAGGACTAACCCATCAACAGCACAGTACAATAAAAATTACTCTGAAATACAGTCTGCAGTCTAACCTCTCACCCCTCTGATTATCAGAGGAGACATGAAAGGGAAGTAGGCACTCCTGCCTCCAAACTAACGTTTGTGGATTAATCTTCGTCCCAGTATTTTGGCACCAACTTCAAAAAGGGACATAATTAAGGTGTGAATTTTAGGCTTTATGATTTGCCATCCTGCCATTTTATAGTTATTCATAATAAGCCACGTGTGGCCTCACTAAGCATAAAAACAAAGCCCTTTCCTTCCTTCCATAAACATTTAAGTAATATAGTCATATTTCCAAAATAAGCAAACCATTCACGAGAAAATAAGGTACAAAGCAATGACTTGTGGCAATGCACAGACTTAAGAGAATCCCAAACAGCAACCCTGAAAGGAAGTCTTCTTTAAAACAATACCTAACATGAGTGTGACTTATTCTGTGAATCTCTCTCACCATTTCCTTGCACTGGGTAACTCACTCATGTGTAATGCTTTCTGAAGAGCTGGAGAGTTTTAGAAAGAAATACAGTGCCAGAAAAAAGATCAAACAAAGAAAGAGGGGTGGAGGAAAAGCTGCAGGACATCCAACTCTGTCTCCTGTAAGAGATGAGAAACATTTGTGTGGGGGTCTATGAATAGAAGCGCTTGTATTATTCACGACTATCCTCTTTCCTGCAAGGTGCTGTCAAGTTTAGTCTGCATGGAAATCTGAAGACCTGCTTTTCTAATAAGGGGTCCTAATAAGGATACAGTGATGGTCTCACTCTTTAAGATTTAAAGGAATCAGATTAAAGGTGTATTTCATCGCCACTCAAGAGAGCAGGGTTTCTTACCCTGTTATACGTCAGTGCAACTGTGCTGACTGTTCCAGAGTTGGAGAGTAGTTTTCTCCCAACAAAGCACGTCGCCATTGACATGAATGTTGGAAGAACGAATAACGAGAGTGAGGAAGCCAAAGGTGCACCCGGGGCTGCTTTTGTCATCTGACCTCATTTTAAGATGGACCCATGAGGTTGCAGGGAAGGCAGGGGTGTACCTTTCACTGCAACCCTTTTCTTTGCTTCCTCCAGAATGACAGGACAGGAGGCACACACAAAGGCCGAGTAAGACTTCAGTCTGGAAGCTATTCATAAACAGATGAAAGAGCCTCGCTGAAGTCATGGTGCAAAAACGTACCGGGCAGAAACATACATCTCCAGGGTGCTAAGGACAGTGGATACAGTCTGATGTAATGGTGTGATACAAAGTGTACGATTGGTCTGTCTGGCAGACGTTGCTGGTACACAACATGATTTAGGCAATGGGTTCCTGTTGAACCTGGTAAGGATAAGGTCCAGAAACAGTTAATGCCTCACTTACACAAATTGTCATACACAGATGCCCCATGGATCTCAGCATATCCGAAAGGCGTGGGGAGAGTGAAATTCAAAACCTGTGCACCCAACCAACAAGCACATTAATAGTGTCCAAGCCTGTTACCTAAATGTCTTGTCTATTGTTGTAGATACTAAAAAAAAATGCAAGTAATAAAATAAATCCAATAAGAGATTTGTTAAAACTGGATCTTAATGAAAGTGGGCATTGGTCATTTCATCAAAGTAGGTCTATAAGATTATTTTCTTTGGATTATACTTTCACAGTGCGTTGCGTTTCTTTGTACACTTTCATCTGCTCCGTCCCAGGCGTGGTCATGATGCTGTTTGTAATGTCTGATTCCCCGAAAATTTTATCCCAGGATGAAGCATCATTGGTCATGTGTAAATCTGAGATAGCAAGAGGAGCATGAATAAAAACAGGAGCCAAGTGCGTGTCCAATTTGAGAAACTGAAAATGCATGTGGCTACAGCTGCACAGAAAGCTATGCTGTCCCACTGCTTTTTTTGTCTTGTTTCCTTCAGAGTACATCAGTGATAACATATACCAGGATTAAAAAAAGCACTCAAAAAAAAAATTCAGAGAGACTACTAACAAATGCACATTGACATCTCCTGCCTCGTGTCAATCTGCATATTTTCCTAAAGTGAAATCCCAGTGTGTTCAGAGGCACAGAGGCCCCCCATCTGCACCACAAGATGTCAACAGCCAAACAGCCGCTGGCCTTTTCCTGCCACGGCTGTTTCCAGGACCCTCAGGGAGATCACAGCCTTTGCCCTCCATGCTGGCCACACACACAGAACAGAGACCCATGGCCACACAGTGTGGAAGACAGGGCTGTGTCCCTCTGTCTGGGTCACACTGTAAAAGCTGCAGCGTGGAACATGGAGGACGCTGTGGGGATCCTCATCCGCTCTGACGTTAACACCAGGAGGAAACAACCACAACAAAACATCTACTTCCTCTGCCATCTGGCACTGAAGGGGGAGCAGGGAACCACTGTCATTGTTAACACAACAAGGGCATTTCTATGTGTCCATCACCTCCCCAGATAAGGACAGGAAATGTTGCCCTGTGCTCCCCAATCAACCAGGCTGTGTTAGCTGGCCGCACCTGCACAGAGCACCTCATTGTAGTGGTGAGTATTATGTTTGTCGACCCATGTGGGACAAATACAAATACTGTTGACTGAGGCTGGTAATAGCTGATACTGATAACCATGTCTGGAATTTACTTTTCATTTTACCCACAAAAGGGCTGATAAAGTAATGACAGGATTCGTTTTTACAGGCTAAACTAACTGGCACACATTTTCATTTGGATTTATCCCTGTGCATTTTAAAGTTTTGACAGGGACTCGACTACTAGGGATCAGAGCTGTAGCAATGACTTGATTTGTTGATAAACAGGGAATTAACAATTTTGAAATTCAAAATGACTGTTTTGGTCTTTTTTTTAACAAACATACCAGGTATTCTCAGAGCCCCGAATTTAAACTAGACATCTTTGGGCTTTGGACTGTCGACTGAACAAAACCAGAGATTTACAGACATCATCTGTGGAAAACTGTGAGGGGGTCATTTTCACTATGTTCTGGCATTTCAGAGACAACTGGCAGTGTAATCAATTATTAAAATAATCAATAGCAGCAGCCCTATTATGTGTAATAAGCCTAAGTGCTGCTCTTTATTTCATGCTAGGTGGGTTGTCTCCATAAACCACAGAAGCGGGGGATTAACTTTAAATCTTATGTTTTTTTTTTTATATATAAAAACCTAAACTGAATCTGAACTACTTTAAATGAGCCAAATGCTATTGCTCACCATCACCCACTTCTGCTGACTGAGGTGCCAGTTGACATTCAATGTGCATTGTTTACCACTGATGTCATGTGCATGCAAGTCAGAAATCCTCATCCAGTTTTTTTTTTAAAAGCAAACAAACTAGAAGTGATAAACATGCTCCTCCAGCTTCATTATAACAATGTATTCCATGTATAACAATCCCAAAATATATAATGATCAATTTTGCCCCTAATGATTTTTTTATTCATGGCAGAGTGAAAATCAGCATTTAGACTGTGAAGCACTAAGGATGGAGAGATCAGGGGTTACAGGTAGTTGTTACTGATCTAACCTGCAACTGTCTTGTTACACTGGTAAACAACTCACCAAAACAAACAGACTTTTGCCTGATGTGGCACCTAACTGTAAGAAAGGCATTAAAACCATTGTGGAGGCAAGTCACAAAAGCTTGGTTACTGAGTGTAGAACCACACTCCTCCATGTCAGCCCAGACTTTGTAGAGAAAGACTGTTTGTTTAGATAAAAAAAAAACAACTTCCCACAGCAGCTATCTGACAGAATAAGGCACAACTGTGGGTTTATTTGAGCTCCATTCCCATCAGGAGAGTCACTTCCCAAACACTGAACAAAAGGAGCAGTTTTACCAAAACTTCCTCACAGTGCCTCTGTGCTGCCATCCCTCTGTCAGAACCGATTTAAAAAAATGCACTGAAGTCTGGCTTAACATGGACTCAGAGGGAGGTTCATATAGAGGACAGCAGAAAAGAGGACGGGGGTTTAAAGGGATTCGAGAGCTGGCAGAGTTTATGAAAAGGGAACGAACAAAGTGAAAGGGAGCAGAAGAAGGTGAAACAAAGAGTAAGTAAAGCAGCAATACTGAGCGTTGGTGAGACTGGTCAACATAATTAAAACCACAGAAAATAATGATGCTGGCTGTGTAATGAGCTTCCCACTCAATGTGGTAATTTCTGTCTATTAATACAGGACAATGCTGGCCACAATGTGCATTGGCTGCAGGAGAGATGTATAATCATTAAACATAGCTGGACAACAGACCTCAGGTCAGCTGAGGTCTCATCTGGGATTCTGTGGCCACACAACCAGCTTCTCTGTTAGAGGCTGATTACAGGGCAAACAGAAGAATGACGTACTAAAGTTACTGAAGTGAGTACAATTCTGAATCAGAGCTGAAAACAAGAAAAGAGATCAAAGATACTTGTACTAATGTTAGCAAATACAGTACATAGTGTCATGCACGCCAACAACCCATACAGCTCAGGAGTACTGTTAAGTTAGGAGTCAGATAGCGCCACCAGCTTCAGTCATACATTATGATGTTCCATCTTCACACAGTAAACCCTAGGTGCACTGGTTTAATACTGTACAGGCTACCATGGAGACAGATCTGGCCCTCCTGTGGCCTTTGAGCTCTGCTGCAACCCACAGTGGATAGACGAAGCACAGCACAATTAGAGGCACCACCAAACACAACAGACAACATGCACAGATCAGAGGACATGCAAACTACTCAGAGGAAATGAATTCTGACCATGCAACAACTGGACCCTCTGCAGGGTCAGTGGTAGCCAGCTGATCTTATTCACTTAGAGATCAAACAGAATCGAAGGCCCTTCCCATGAAACACCAGTTGCCCCTTTCAGCCTGTTTAAATCTGCTGGTGTGGTGGGGAGGAGCCAAGGGCTGATTGAGAGCTGCCTGATGTCAGTCCGCCTGTGGCCCGTTGCTATGATGAGTTCATTCAGCTTCGAGACACAAAGAGTTAATGGCTGCTCGGATTATGCAATGACATGCCAGACGCTTTTCTCCTCTCCTGGCCTCCTTTCTTTCCCCCCCGTCCTTCAAACAGGCTGAAGCCAAATGAGGCATTCC
>NW_018127883.1:6468233-6475019 GCF_001952655.1 Monopterus albus | reverse complement strand
TTAAATGCAGCGGCAGTGCTGCACATGCTTTGGCACCAATGTGTGAAAAAAACAAGGATTTGGCTTCACTCTGAAGGCGAGCTTTCCCTCACCAGGGCCTCACACCTGCCCTGCAGGGAGAAAGCCGTCATGAGGATTTACAACTGTCAGGGTGGGTGATACCTCCAGTGTCAAACCAGTAAAAACATCTGTATTCATCCTTTTAAAGGTGAACATGAAACCACAGGTTCTCACTAACAGCAGATAAGAAATTCAGCTACAGTGTTAAGGTTACAGACAGTCAGCAAATGTCAGCAGCTGCATCTGATAAGAAAAACAATAATGTCACATTACTGAAGAATCACAACAACTGTTGCTGTTTGTGCCGACAGGTCTAGGAATCTTCAGGTGTTTTCAGAGCAGATTTGACTCTCTTCGGGTTCCTCTCAGATTGGCTCTCACTTTTTTTTGTGGATTTCATGTTGGGTTTGAGTAGGCTTTCCAGACCCACAAAGATTTCTACTTAAACCTTGAAAATATGTTACTTCAATGTATTACTCCAAAATAAATAAAGCCAAATCTTGATGTTATTGCTTCCGCCTGTTTCCTCGAGTAACCAATTTTCCATTTAGCGTACAAAATGTTATAAAGTATCCTGTCTCCACGGCCCAAGGACACGTCTTCAGATGTCTCGATTTGTCTAATTAGTCCAAACAAAGATATTCAGTGACGTAGGACAAAGGAAACCATCCATTCCTCTCATATGAGAAGCTGCACTATTTAATTACCAAAACAGCTGCAGCTCTGCACACAACTACATGCTGTGTGAATTATTAGCCGTCTTAAAACATTAATTAAAAAAAAACCTAATATTCAGGTGAGGATCATCTGTGTATTGCAATAGTCGAGTGCATCTCAGGACTTTGTCAACTACAAATCTGCTCTATTCCATGGCAACAAGTCACTGGAAACACGTGAAGACAAAACCAAAAAAAACTCTGAAGAGCGAAACACAACAAAGTCAGTAGACAGAGGTGGGTTGTGGTGCTGGCTCACCAGTCTTCCAGCCCGGACAGGAGACAGAGCTGTGTGGGCAGGCACCGAGTCTCAATAAACAACAGAGATGCTTCCAGAGGAGACTGGCAGCCATGACGGCAACACACTATGGCAGGAAAGAAGGAATAAGAGACGGAGGTCTACGAACCATGACTCCAATCATGACCACAGGGTCTGACAGCAGAGCCAGCGAAACCACATGAGCCAAAACACATGCATACTATCACACACACATACACAGTGGCTATAGTAAATGGGTCACTGGGTGCAGTAATCTTCGGTGAAGGTGCGTAGCTTGGTTCTCGCAGTCCTTTGTTTATTAGTCTTTAGTGATCACACTGAGCCGACGTGGAACACAAAACAGCGGTCACTATGAGCTGTGGTTATTTTCCAATGCGAGAGAAAAACACCAGGAAGATTCTGTGTTCCTGCACAAATCAGCAGGTGTGCTACATATCCCAACAGTTAACGTCAGAGCAAGGAATGCATTAGCTGTCACATTCATCTTTCTTTATTGTCTCCCACAGGCTGATCAGAGTGCTGTTCTTGGCAACTAGTGATGTGTAATTTCAACATCATTCCAATCAACACATGTTAGAAACACTGGCAAGAAACTAAAAATGAAGTTAAACTAAATGAATGAAGCATTTTCCCTTGTAGTGCTCCAATATATGCTGGTCAAAAGAAAAATATATACAGTGAGGACAAATAGAGCAAGAAAGGTTTGTCTTAACTTCCACTTTATGCAGCCTTTATTCCACGCTGCAGTTTCATGTCACCCTTTCTTTCTGTCTTCTTTCCTTATCTTTACTGACAGGAGAGAAGAGATGTGCTCATAAGCATCAAGGTAACGTACTTGGCAAATCTTTGCTCAGCTAAACATCACACCAAATGAGACAAGCACACACATTTGTGACAGCATTTAGCCACATGCAGTATGTGTCTTCACTGCAGCCGTCTCCACAAGGCTCTTTGCTCCTTTACTCCTCCAAATATTAATGATGACAGACCTAGATCAATTTCAGGGTCATGAGCTGGAGGACAAAGAACTGGAGAAGATGAGGGCACATCAATTAAAAAAAGTGACAAGGACCACAAATCTGAGATGCTGGGCAGTCATAGAGAGTGCAAGAAGATCCTCTCCTGGGACAAAAACCCTCTACACTGGGGTGAGTGCAAACTGCACATACCAGCTGTGTATTTAAATAAAAAAAAGACTTTCAAGTTCACAAGGCTTCACCCTAACCTGAATAAACACTGTCTGATAAATGACTAGAAACAAGAGCCATAGCAATGCCTGAGAAATCCTCCCCCAGTCTCACAGCTTGTGCTACCAGTCAAACTCTCTGACATGCACAAATCAGCCTGATTATTTAATAAATTTTCATCAGGATGTTTTTTTTTTTTGTTTGTTTTTGTTGTTTTTTTTTTTGCTCTATGCACTGCCTTAACAAACATCAAAGATTAAAAGGCTTAACAAAGTGGGATTAAGGATATAGCATGTTACAGGGCTGCTGTATAAATGATCATATAATGTCAGGCAGCTGTGGAAGATCAGTGAGAAAGCAAACTGTGGCAGAACAAACAAGGCAACAGGTTTTAAAGGGGGGAAAAGGGGAAAAGTCAATGTTCCTTGAAATGATGATGGATGAACACGGTTACAGTGGTTTACTGCATCAACAGCTGTGCATTAAAGACACCAATCTCATGCTGTGCTCTGTAGTGTAATCCACTCAGATCTACTGCAACAAATACCAACAATACAATTTCATTTTGATGACTGCAAACCGCTGTGCGTTCCCGATCTCCAACTCTGCACGATGGCCTACATTCCTGTGTTTAGTCAGTCTTCACCCTCTCATCTCCCTTGAATCTGATCGTTCAAACAACCAGGCTCAGAGATGCTCTCCAGACCCCGAGCTCATATGGAGCAGACACTGCTGATCAGCTTGCTTCTACTAAGACAGTGAAGCCACCATTTGATTCCTTAATTCAGGTGAACTTCTGCATAATCCTGATTTACTGCATCCTAGAAACTTCTTGGAAAAACACCATTTATTGACAGAATAACACCCAGTGCAGTTCAGTTACAGGATATTGTCATTTTAGAAGCCAGAGAGAAGATCCATAAAATCAAAATCTGGACAGTGCTTCCCATCCATTGATTTATTTGTGGCCGCCACACTATCAACATCAACTGCCACTGATTTAAAATAGGATCTTTTTTTAATGTAGTGCACTATTTCTGCTCTTTTTCTCTCTCACATACAAACACGACAACCTTGACGATGAACCATCTGTGAACATCTCCTCTTCCACATGTTTGTTTTTTTAACCCAATGCTTCTAGCATATTATTAGCAAGCTGGTAAGGCTAGCTAAGCTATGATAAGAATACAGCTGTTGCTGAGGTTAGCATGCTGTATGTGGATGTATAAGGACTGCTCTACAAGTGGATAAAGTTAATGCTAGTTCATAAACTCTGACGCTGAATGTTCGGCCCCCCAGATCTACCGCCACAATTAGAATGGAATTCTATGAGAAAGACTATCTGGATTTACTGAAGAATACCATCAAGATATTCAACTGCACACTTTTTTTGTGCACAGGCATCCACATTTTTAATGCAGATGAAATGCAGATGTTTTCCAGCTGCACCGTCAGGGAGAGAGATCAAAGAGAAGGGGGTGAGAAGGGATGAGAGTATGAGGATGTTGCTTAAACATGTCAGCTCCTCTGAAATAAGCCAAGTCACTGTTTCACAAAAATACTTCAAGAATGAAACTGCCTTGACAAAAGAGAGGTGAAAAGGGAAGGAAGACACACCACACACTATAAAAGGAAGGATGGAAGTGATATGTGGGCGGATGGGAGAGGCGCTGCATTTACATTATGGACATTAACTCCATAAGTAGCTTTTATCTGCTCTATGGGCTGCTTCAGACCACCTCGCCGCTCAGCTACAAATAGAAACCAGATCATGACACGGAAAAGTAAAGAGCAAAAAGGGAAAAACAGAGCTATTATTGCAAACAAAAAATAAATAAAGCTCTAAGTAAATATTTGACCACAGTGTCCAGACCGTGCAGATCAGACACCCCTTCAGAAACATGGTGTGTCTGGTGTGGACAGCTTCATGTGGGAATAAAGCAGCTGGAAGAAAACGTGCCTTCACACATTCAGAGAGCGGGTTAAAACGCCAGGCTGTCATGAAGGTACCTGGCTTGGCTCTATTCATGCATCTTATAAACACAGACCCATAGCAGCCTCTGTCTCCCCTGCTGCCTGCACACAGAGGACACATTCATCCCAAAGTGGGCACCAGGAGGAGACTGGAGGGGGGCAGCAGACACACTTCAACTAAAAGGAATTTTTCATCCACTTTCACTGTCATGGCTGTGTTGAAGGCACAGGAAAACACAATCAGTGCTTGTCTACATTTCATTCCACATGCGGAGAGCAGATAAAAGTGACTGAGTTTTGACATGATGAGCGGTGAATCAATGAGTCTGATCCTTGGTGAGATAACAGCATTCCCTGCACAAAACTAGGAATGACCCTCTCACCTTTTCCATCTCACTGTGCACCCGAGGTTATGAACTCTACAAGGTTTTGACAAAGGGAGAAGCTGTCACATCCTGTTGATTTTTTATTTTTCCTCTCTCTTCTTTTTTGGATTACAGTCAGGCAGAAGCACAGCACTGCTTGTACATATGAACGGCACCCATATAAGCATGCCAAGCTGAGGCTGGGACACGCAGTGCAAACATGCAAACAGAAGTGTGAATATCAGAAATGGCTTATCCAATGTATTACTTTATTCTCCTGGGAATACATAATGACATGGCAGGGCAGCCTTCAGTGATAGATAGAACCTTGTTATCATCCTGCCCTGCTCCAGATGAGAAATGTTAAATAATGTGTAATTAGATTAGGGCAATACACAAACAGACATGTTGTTTTGTTTAAAGAAAAGGCTATATACCTAAAACTTTGTATTTTCTCGTCTCAAAATCTTTCACTCAAGACCATTTGTATTCTTCACAGTTCCAGTAAAATTCCATTAAATCCCGTGGATACACGCCTGGATTTACATTCAATGTTGTAGCTGTTGGTTTTCCCCCAAAACCAGGGTTCATGGGGGTGGGGAGGGGAGCCCCCTTCCCCCACTGAGCCTAAAACAATATGCAGCTGTTTTAAATTCTTTAAATGTCAACTTACTTTAAGTGTTATGCGGGAAAGTAAAAGTCTGGTGTTTAGCGTGTTCAAACAGAAGAGAAAAGCATATAACTGTTACAGTAGCTTGTCACCGACCTTGGATGGAGATAATACCCAGGGCGAACATCGTTACCGCGGGGTCTCTTCTGCCCTCGCTCCCTCTTGGTATATCCATGACCGACCCGGTGCTCGGCGGCTCCCCGGTACTCTTTTCAGGCGGCTACGGGAAAGCCGAAGCGCGAAAGAGGAGCGTCAAAGATATTAGTACGTCACCGTGTGCGTACAGGTAAATGAACCCCGTTAACTGTGCAGGTTCCTCCAAGGGAAGCGAGGCGGGTGGCTCACCTGGCTGATTTAGAAACTAACAAGAAGACAGAAACGTGGGAACGGACACTTCGGCTGATAGGCCAGCCACACAAACGACTTAACGAGTTCAGACTGAGCAGCCCCGCCGAAAGTTTGAGGCGAAATTTAAACTTCCAGGTGACTTACAGAGACGAAACTATGGTGTGAATTTAGACCACACGGGTTCATAAATATCCGGTCTGTGTAGCCGTAGTGCTCCCGCGTCCAGAACCACCGACCGCCGGGAAGGTCTGGCTTCAACAAGAGGAGTTTGGCTCCACGGTGTTTCCAAGTTGGCTTCCTCCCACACGCCTGTGTGATTTTTGCACCAGCGTAATAAAAAAATCCCGAAACAACACACCTGAGTTCCTGTTTGGACTTTCAAAATAAATGTAAGGTATAATTGCTTCCATATTTTGCTGAACATTTTATCAACCGTACAGAACAAACAAACAAAAAATATCATTTAATCTTAATGTTTGTTTAACTGTATAATATTAATTTGGTTTAACTGTATTTCCATGCAGTGTAAAGTCAGTCATCATTAGAAAGCGCATATTTGCTGCAGCTCTATTTAAACAAAAATCTAACTTTTATCTGAAATTCATATTTACAGACACCAAACAACCCTGAGCAGTTTCATCCATTCAGTATATAGAAAATGGGGAAAAAAAGACAAGAACATTTTTATTTTTAAATAGAACCATCAAGCATCCTGTATCGATGTGTGTGTCTCGTTCTGGCTGCTTGACATGTTATTCTCCCTCTTTTCCTACGGTGCAGCTTCCGGTGGCCGTGCCTGACCTGGGATAAGGAATACAACACTGCGACCCCCTGGTTCAACCTGGTCACTGTTTCCTTGAACTTCACATATTCAGACTTCTTTCATATCATATCTTGAAAAAAGGCCCATCATGGTTTTATTCCTTATATATTAAATATTTTTGAAGATTCTTCTTCTTCTTTCGGCTGTTCCCGTTAGGGGTCGCCACAGCGAATCATCTGTTTCCACCTAACTCTATCCTCTGCATCCTCTACTCTCACTCCAGTTAACTTCATGTCCTCTTTTAGCACATCCATATATCTCCTCTTTGGCCTTCCTCTTGACCTCTTGCCTGGCAGCTCCATCTCCAACATCCTTCTACCAATATAACCACTATCCCTCCTCTGCACATGTCCAAACCATCTC